>NC_056725.1:27702414-28002340 GCF_019279795.1 Protopterus annectens
CATATATACACATATACATATATATATATAGATATATATATATATATATATATGTACATATATATATATATATATATACATATATATACATATATATATGTACATATATATATATATATATATATATATATATATATATATATATATATACACATATACACACACACACATGTATGTATGTATGTATATAAATTATCCATCTGTATTATTTTGAATATTTGGAATAAGAGATGTAAAGAGCTTTTTTATAATTAGACTTTGGATTTTAGCATTTAATTAATAAAATAAAGAAATGGATGTGGAACATGGTTATGATGATTTTTTTTTATTAATGAATGTTCTGTTTTATGATTTTGGTCACTCAATGAAAGGTTACGAATTGATGTTTAATTTTAAAATTCTGTGTGTAAATATATGGCTATGTAATAAAGCGCATACTCATTTCGATCATTGTCAGGAGATGTTTTATATTTACCTGACCTGATTTCAATTGAAGCAAATGGGACATTGGGTTCTCATATGAAGGACAACACATTCAGGAGTGCATCTCCCGCCCCCACGTTGCCCTGAAGTGTTCACTACCCAATCACCTGGAGTGGGAAAAGAACCCATGCAAGTGTGTTACTGTTTGCACCACTGACGCATGTAGTTTGGCCTCTTACTCAGTCTATGTTCCATGCGCCTTCAAGCCCTGTGAATAAGCTCTCTAAGCCTGATCCAATCTATCTGTAGTTACGGCCCAATTTTGGGTAAGCATCAGACATTTTTTTGCTCTCCTGGATGACCAAAATCTACCACTTCAGTTCCATTCCCTCTTCAAGAATGGCAGTGCTGGGTTGTGGACCTGAAGACATAGATATGTGCGATGTAGAGAAGGCACATCACACTATAGATCACAAAAAAAATTAAAAGTTATTGGGTTGGAGAAAAGATTATGAATATGATTGAATCTGTTTTATCAGTTTTCTTCTATGAAAGCCGAGATGAATGAATGTGGATAGATGGTTTAGTAAGGTAACTCGAATAAAAAGAGGGGTCAAGCAGAGTTGTTCATGAAGTGGTAGTTTATTGCATGCATGATGAATGCCCAGAAAGTGTCGCTCCTGTAGTTCTCATCTAGGATCCTGAGAACCACCCTGACTGTCTACACAGTTTTTTGTATCACAGATCGACCTACCTAATTATCTTACCTACTCTCAGCTGATTACTCCCCAAAAAACAATGCACAAACCTGAAAGTTGCTCTTCACTACAAAACATCCTTAAACACTCCTCCTTCTCCTCTGCTAATTTTCTTTGCTCACAGAACAAATATCTCCTGAGCAGGACGCAATCTCAGAAGAGTGCAGTCGACTCACTTTACTCAACCTATATTGCTAAGCAGTGGATCTCCAACCCACGCACTTTTTTTTTAAACATAACCTAAAATACCACCCAACTTCCTCATGGCTCTTTCTTTCTTTTTCTCTTCCATTACCAATCTCTCAATCAATCACCCTGACTCTATCACCTTTTTTATCCCTTGTCTCTTTCTCTGTATTCCAGCCCCACCACTGCACCTCCAACTAACCTATATCCCTAATGCTCTCCCACCAATACCCCTTCCTTACCCACCTCACCTCCTTATCTATCTACAGTTTTCAACCTCTCCCCATCAGAACTTTTTCTGCTTAAGATTTTCTTGATTTCTGTTTGCACCCTTCCACCTCCTCTTCTATTATCTGTTCCTTCTCCAGTGACACCCAACCTCATTTCTGTCAATATACATACTAAACCTGTATGCATCATTGAGCTTATATCCCCAGCTATTACATGTTAACATCTTTGACTTACATATGATAATATAACTTCTAAAGTACATCATCTCTCAATACTACCTGAAAAGTAATGCTTAAACAGTTTCATTTTTTTTACTGTTGTTCTTTGTAACAATGCATTTTATGTGGAACTTTTCTCCCTTGGCCGCCACTGAAAATGAGAATTGTGCCCAGTCAAACTTTCCCAGTAAAGACAATTAAGATTTAGTATCTTTGCTTGGAAGTATTTACACAGGTATTTTTATACCGCAAGTAAACTCCAAAGAATTCTTCCTCAAGTAGATAACAAATGTTGGAGTTGTGATGAGGAAGAAACAGGTAATTGGGAACATCTTTTATGGGAGTATAATGAGCTGGGATACTTAATTCCCTGCAGACTAGTCTATCAGAAATACTGGGTAAGCAAATTAGTATGACTAAGAAAACTATTTTTTTGAGCTATAATACAGAATCCAAAATTGCCTAGACATAGTAAGACCTTGCTGAATCAAAGTATGGTGAATGCCAAAAAAGCAATTACTAGGAAATGAAATTAAAGTCTAAACCAGCTGTACTAGTTAGTAGTAGTGAAAAAAGTAACAGATGAAAAACAACTGGAAATGTGATATTTAGAAAATGATAGGAGCACATTGCATAGAAAAAAATGGAAACTGATATATACATGCAGATCAGGAATGAGGTTTTAAAGAAAGCTAGGTAATATCTGACTGACAGTGACTGGATAGATTATAAGCAATGTAAAATTTTTCCAACTAATATTATGTCAATGTCAATATGGTTTGTTTCCATTTATATAAATGTATGACTATGTCATAAGTGATAATTTAATAAAGATGTTTCATTTAACAAAAATGACAACAAATAAAAGCCACAATAAAATTCTTTGGAGCAGTGACTAATACAAAGGAAAGCAGGTGCACTGGCAGTGTCCCTTCCTTGCCCATAACTGTTAAGAATTGCCTGTGCTTTATGTGAACAGGGATGCATGGGTAGGCCTGCAACTTTTAGATCCATTGTAACCAAAAATGCCTTTGGACTGGGCAAGAAGAGAAGGCACTTGGGAGTCAACAGTTTGAATGTTCTTACTAAAACGTATTTGTTTAATTTGCACAAGTCCAAACGGGTCTCTACAGACCGTTCTTACTTGGGACCAAAACAATCCTGAGTAAGAGACCTTTCTTTCTTTCTTGTTTTATTTTACTTTTGAGGGGGACTTCCGTGACCCTTGCTTCAACATGAGATGCAATACTGAAATGACCAGGAACTCTTGCTCAGATGGCATGCTTGGTGTCCCTTTGCTGTGAGGTTTGAAATGAACTCTAATTCATGTCCCTTTGCAATTACGTCTACACTATCCATTTGCCTGAAGTAATACTTCTCCTTCCCACCTCAAGGCAAGGCTGGGGGACAGGGTGTGAACGTGACAGGGAGATTCTGGTCTGGGTAGTCACAACTGATTATAAGAGGCAGACAGTAGCTGTTGTCCCCTCTGCATCTCTTTACCCTATTTTTTTTTTTTTTTATTATAAAAGGGTTTTCCACCTTTCAGTTGTTTAGATTTTCCTGGATTCCTGTAAAATGGGCTCTGTTTATTAGGATAAAACTATTTATTATGCCCTTGCAACTCCCACTCTAATATCATCCACCCCATCCAACCACTACCTTTCTTTCCACTCCACTAACTACCTTGATTATAGCAAGCTCAGATGCTCATAAGCCTAGTACTTATTATACAGCAGGAACTTCTCATTGTAATTTTTGTTAGTCTGTTATGTACTTCACAGATAAAGATTCTAGTTGTCTACTGATGTACTATGTTCTTCATCTGTAAATATGTTGTAAGTAATTGCTATGTTAAACTGTTAATCGCTATGTAATCCAATTTAACTACTGTCTGTTTATTTTACTGTGAGCTTTTCTCCCCGGGCCTCCGCTGAAAATGGACCTATGTCCAGTCGGATACTCCCGGTCAACAAATTTAAATAAATAAATTTGAATAAAGCAGGGGAGGGTGAAAAATATGGCAAACCATAGCAATCACCTTTCCTCCTTACCTCTAGACTCTTTAATACCTCATAACCTTAAGGCACAGAGTAAAACATGGACCAGAGATGCCATTGAGAAATCTGGTCTTCATACCTAAAGCTAAGGATTGTGTTCATAGTAAAGTATGTCTTCTTAATTCTATGCAAGTGACAGCAGCTTTGGAGATTGTATCTGAAATATCACAGGTACACAATGCTATATTTGCCCAAATAAAGTAACATGCAGATAAGATAACTTAAAGCAGCTTTAGAAACCTCCGGAGCCAAATAAAACTCCTGCATTTGTTTAAGAACATGCTACAGGAATGTCAGGATGTTGGTCTTACACTTTATGCTAAAAGACAGTGCAGATGAGGTATAAGCTTTCCCGTCCAAAAACATACTGTCCTTAACTTTTGCTAGCCTGTTTTTTTACATCAGGAGGAGTTGAGCCCATTTGGTTGCTTCCAAGCCAGAGTATCCCTATCTGAAACTGGATAAGAAAGACTGGATAAGGTAAGAAAAAATGATGACCCCAAATGCCACAAAATCTATGTGTTACGGGCTGCAGGCTGCCAGTGTAGTCCTTGTGAATTCATCCAGATGTCTAGCAGTGCAACCTATACTAAAGGAACTGCACCTAGCTACAAGAAGAACCTTTGAGCAATTTCAAAGCAATCTTTATGACGAAGATGGTTCCTGGATGATTCCATCCCAAAAGAAGAGGTCAAACATTGGGAAATGTGGTGCTAATCTATCCGCACTATCAAAGGTTCACAGACAAGTACTAGGCTAGCTGCTTTCATGGGCCATTTTAGCCAATTTTCCTCAAAGGTGAGACTCAAACCCAGTACCCTGTCTCTGTGAGGTAAACACTTTAACCATTATAAAAAACACACACAAAAGAGTGAACCAAAGCAGCACAAAGGTAGACTAGCACTATAAAACTTTAATTTATCATATGTAAGCACTTTCACAATTATTTTACAACTGCTTCTTCAGGCTTTTATGTGTGTTTTGACTGTCTTTGCGTTACAGAGTGAACCATTAATCTGCTCCACCGTTATTTTTATATTTGTGGTTATACTTAACCACTATGTCAATCACCAAACCAATTACTACAATCAGTATTGCAACTTGGAGGGAGAACATTCGCAAATGAGATTCTAACTTGCCATCCTTTTTCTCCTATGTGGTGCGTCTGCTTTTGCCTGAATGACAATATGGTAAAAAAAAAACGAACCAGGGAGTTTAACAGTTTTTTGGTCTTCAGCTGGGCATGTGTCATTGTCCACAATCAAAAAGTATAAGTTATCTTCTTGCCAGCTAATGAAAAGACATTTCAGTATCAGTAGTATGGACTAGTCAGTCTCATGCTCAGCTGGAGTGAACCTGTTTGAGTCATATGATATTATAGCCTCCAGGGGGGGTACCATCAGGAGTAGGCGACTCCTTTGATACTGGATCCAGAGGTTGTACAAGCACCTCTTTAGTAAATGTATATTTGGTCCCAGATGGCCCTAGGGCATTCACTGACTCCTTTGACCAGGGGTAAGAATTCTGACATATGGCATCTGACCAGCCACTTTAAGATGTCATGGACAAATGATGAATAGATGCTGCTAGTTTCATGAAGTTTAAATTCACAAGTATGGTGTCCATCTTCCCCATTACAGTCTTGGGCCTAAGGTCCTTGTCCACATCACACAAGGTAATACTGTAGCAGAGGTCTAAGCAATAACCACACTTGTGTCTATTTTTAATTTGCCTCTTACATGTGCATTTACTGCACTTTCATGCCTCAAGCTCTTAATGGGTATATCTGGAACCCATCAGAACACTCAAATGACACAAGAACTACTAATATTGCCCCTACAAATAAATTAAAATAAAACAATATAGAGTAATTGTAAATCGTATTTCATTAAATATATGTCTCTGAAAAAAAAAACATTGCCCATATAACACTGAACTCTAAAACAAAAGGTATGAAATTCCCATAGAAACGTACAAACGTGTGTAACATACAAGATATGAAAAAACTAAAGCTGTCTGACTGTGTATCTTTTCTTTATACCACAATGAGCAGAAATGCTGGCTAGTTGTAGGATTCTGCCCATAGCAGAGATCCTTGAAGTTATGACTGCAGCAGAGACTTTACACGAAGAACATTACAGTATACCTGCTCCCAGCCTAAAGAAACACCAGTACCATAGTAACTGCAACATTCTGCTAAACTTATGGTTTAGAACTCTAGACTATGGGAGCATTTCCCAATAACACTTCAAGGATGGTGGCAAGAGCCCTTTTCCAAACCTAGAAGCAGGAGGTCAAGAACATAACTAATCAAAGAATAGCACAAATCTAAAAAAACAGCTCTATAAACAATTCACACATCTGAACATGACAAAAGCAAAAACAGTACCATTTACATTACCAAGCAAAGCGCTGCTTCTCAAATTAAGTCCTTTTATGTTCCTATTACTTACTTACACCAACACACAGGCAGACATACTGCATATGTCAACTCTCAGTCCCATGTACCTTAATGACTGCAAAAGAAAAGGAAACAAGCTGACAAAGGGACTGAAATGCAAAATTCATGCAGGATTTAATGCCTCCATTACTCGTCTTTCCAAAAAAACAGAAACAAGGCAGCAATAACATGAAACTTCACTCATTGCAAGGATTCTTAACCCTGGAAGATGCTGGCATTTGTGCAGTCATAAAATCCTGGTTTAAAGCTGCGAAGAGCATCCCCCATCCTAACCTGGTTACTCATCCTATCATACATTTATACCTCAAACTGTGGGCAGCACAGCCAAAAGAGGTGGAGTTTCAATATATATTAAAGACGCACACACCTCCAGGCTGGTCAAACAGTATAACGCACAGAAGACACTCCAGGTGCAGTCAACCACTGACAAGGCCCCTATTCAAATCACAGCTAGCTACAGGCCCCCAAATTTGGCTCAAGATGCCCACTCCGCCTATCTGGACCTCTTCAAATCTATCAAGATTCATTAACACAAAATGCAAGGAAACAGCTTAGAAGAAATCCGCACGGGCTTTAATAACAATAACTGTAAGCGCTTTCGGTTAAGCCAGTTGCTCAACCTTCATCAGACAAAAAAACCATGCTCAGGATGTAGTTTAAATGCAAAAAATACTTAATTACATAATTAGATACTGAGTTATGGAAAGACAACCCACTACTCAAACTTAGCTTAATACCAAGGCTATAAGTCTCAATTAGTCCATGTTGAAACTATTATACATTTAATAAAATAACAAATTGATACTTTCAAAGTTTAAAACCTATTATAATTCAATTTTAAAATATATATTTACTTCCATACTAAAATGTATACAGAATGAGATTAGCAATAGTTCAATAAGCTTCTATTTGAAGAAAAATTCAAACAAAAACTACTTATTGAAAAATGAAATACAATGCATATTAACCTCTTTTCACTAAATAGATGAATATATAAATAAATATTAAACCCTATTTGTCTTATATGCTTAACAAATCCTGGATAAGAATAGTAAACTACTTTAACAGCACTGTGGAAAATTTTTATATTCTTATTATATAAACTTTAAATAATAAGTGTAATAAAAATGGGTGTAATGTTGTCTATGTACAATAAGGTTCTTTTACCTTCTAAGTGCTTTAAGTTTAAGTATACATCTAATTGATGCTACATCATTAAGTCCTGGTGGAAAGTGTGCATCCGTTCAACTGCCAAAAGAGTTCCTGCTCTTCAAGATGCAGTTGCCAGGGTCCTCCCCTAAGTCTGTTTTCTATTACTTGTACTACACAAAATCTAAAACTATGATCAGGACAATCAAGAACATGTTTGTCAAGTGCATTTGTCACATCTCCCCTCTCCATTGCATACAAATGCTTATAGACTCTTTTTTTAAATTTTCTCTCCGTCTTTCCTATGTAAAAGGAAGGACAATCCACACAGAGAGCCGCATAAACGACTCCTTTAGAGTCACAATTATAGTTCCCTTTCAAAAAGTAAAGAAAGGGCATTTCAAACCCTTATTAGGTGGTGGGAGAATGAATAGATCAACTACTGTTAGTAATAAAACGGTAAGTTCTCCCCTCCATCATATTAGTTTTCTTTTCACTTTTTGTTTAGATCATAGCGCCATTAGAAATGTGGTGTCTAAAAATTGGAAGTTGATCCTTGAGGACAGGACTCTTGCTAAAACTTTAGGTACCAGTCCCAAGTTTACATATAGAAGAGGGATTAATCTTAAGAATCTGGTGGAAAGATCCATGGACAGACCCACAAAGAAAATAGTAGGAATGAGAAAATGTGGGAGGTGTCCACAATGTAGATTTATGTACTTGGATAAGACAGTTGAGATCAACAAAAAGGTTTACTTTTTGAAAGGGAACTATAATTGTGACTCTAAAGGAGTCGTTTATGCGGCTCTCTGTGTGGATTGTCCTTCCTTTTACATAGGAAAGACGGAGAGAAAATTTAAAAAAAGAGTCTATAAGCATTTGTATGCAATGGAGAGGGGAGATGTGACAAATGCACTTGACAAACATGTTCTTGATTGTCCTGATCATAGTTTTAGATTTTGTGTAGTACAAGTAATAGAAAACAGACTTAGGGGAGGACCCTGGCAACTGCATCTTGAAGAGCAGGAACTCTTTTGGCAGTTGAACGGATGCACACTTTCCACCAGGACTTAATGATGTAGCATCAATTAGATGTATACTTAAACTTAAAGCACTTAGAAGGTAAAAGAACCTTATTGTACATAGACAACATTACACCCATTTTTATTACACTTATTATTTAAAGTTTATATAATAAGAATATAAAAATTTTCCACAGTGCTGTTAAAGTAGTTTACTATTCTTATCCAGGATTTGTTAAGCATATAAGACAAACAGGGTTTAATATTTAT
This sequence comes from Protopterus annectens, assembly GCF_019279795.1. Lineage (NCBI taxonomy): Eukaryota > Metazoa > Chordata > Ceratodontiformes > Protopteridae > Protopterus > Protopterus annectens. Next base: position 27,711,193 of record NC_056725.1, read on the forward strand.
TTATATATTCATCTATTTAGTGAAAAGAGGTTAATATGCATTGTATTTCATTTTTCAATAAGTAGATTTTGTTTGTATTTTTCTTCAAATAGAAGCTTATTGAACCATTGCTAATCTCATTGTGTATACATTTTAGTATGGAAGTAAATATATATTTTAAAATTGAATTATAATAGGTTTTAAACTTTGAAAGTATCAATTTGTTATTTTATTATATGTATAATAGTTTCAACATGGACTAATTGAGACTTACAGCCTTGGTATTAAGCTAAGTTTGAGTAGTGGGTTGTCTTTCCATAACTCATTATCTAATTATGTAATTAAGTATTTTTTGCATTTAAACTACATCCTGAGCATGTTTTTTTTTGTCTGATGAAGGTTGAGCAACTGGCTTAACCGAAAGCACTTACAGTTATTGTTATTAAAGCCCGTGCGGATTTCTTCTAAGCTGTTTCCTTGCATTTTGTGTTTTTAAACAGTTTTTTACTTTGAGTTCGTGTTCCTATCAAGATTCATCCCATTACCCTTATCCTGAGAGACTTTAACTACCCATACACTAGAAGAACTACTCATGCCAGAACATAAATGCCCATAGATTCCTTGATTTTGTTAATGAAAACGCCTAGGAACAGCTAGTTGATACACCCGCAAGAGGTGATAATATCTTGGACTTGGTATTAACAAACATGAGTAACCACTGCAGCATCCCTACAGTACCATCCTCCCTAATAAGATCCAACCATAAAATGGTCACTTTCAAAGTCACCACCAGCTCCCTTGACCCCCCCCCCCCCCCAAGCTAGGGACAAACAAAAACATCATTTCTACAAAGCTAATTACAACCTCCTGAGGGATGGTATAAACAGCTTCATAGCCCCCTCCCCCTCTGTAGGAACTGGCACCAACGTCCAAATCTCATATAGAGCATGTATACAGAGGCATGGAATCAGGAATACCCGACAGAACAAAATCATCCTCTGCAAGAAAGAACAAACCTTTCTGGTGGACATCTGCAATAAATAAAGTCTATAACAAAAGGAAAAAATTGCTGTCCAGGACCAGGAATGAGAAGGTACCCAACTGGAAGCAATCTCTCTTTAGGCTGAACAAGCAAATAAGAGCACTAGTGAAATCCTTCAAAGCAAACTTCGAGTACAAACTAGACACATCAACTAAAAACAATTATAAGTCCTTCTTCACATATGTCTGCAATCTCAAAGGAAGCTCTCAGATCTGCTCAGAACTGGTGGTGAAGGGCACCACATACATAAATGCAATAGATATTGCCAACCTGCTGGCTGACAGATTCAGTGAAAACTGCACCCCTCTGCCCCGCCATCAAGTAAATCAGGACATCTCCAATACCCCCCCCCTTATCTCTAGGGAAGCGGTCATCTCTGCCATCTCAAAGACAAAAAATACAGTCTGCATGGGACCCAATACTATCCCAGGCTGCATCCTACATGAACTCAGGCAGGAACTTGCAGCACCATTAGGTGCCCTATTCAACCAAAGCCTGAGTACTGGCTTCATCCCAGCTGAGTGGATGACAGACACTGTAATCCCATTGCACAAGGGTGGAGCGTCCACCGATCTGGGAAATTATAGACCCATCAGCCTAACTTGCCTGATCTGCAAGGCCATGGAATGTATTATCATGGACCTCATTAACGACACTGGCAACCTCCAAACACTCAATTCCACACAGTTTGGCTTCATCAAGGGGAGGTCATGTCTGTTAAATTTGGTCGACTTCTTTGAGACAGTCACCAAAGCCATGGACAAGAGGAAGACCGTGCACACTCCTACCTTGTCCTGGCCAAAGCCTTTGATGCTATTCCCCACTTTGGCATAATAGATACAACTCTCTCAACTAGGCATCGGTCTGTATGTTACCAGATAGGTACCAAACTGGCTCACTGATAGAAAGTACAGTTGTGTACACTTACCATAAATGTAGATGTTAGAGTGTATTCACTGTTGCAGTCATTACATTTGGGTAATCTGCTGGCAGGTTGCCCTCAGTTGGCCTGAATTCCAGTGTCTTGGGTCCTGCGTCAGTTGCTGTCTCCTCTTCCATGACATCAGGTCATCAGGGGTATAAAACAGGCAGCTGACACCATTTTCTTTAGTTCTTCTTGCCCCAGATGTCAGGTGCCCCCCAAATGGGTAGCAAAAATATATATATATCAACTATATATACATGCAACAATATAAACTTTACCTTCATCTACAAGCAAATACACCACAAAGCCTGTAGAAAATAGTGAAGGAAAGAGAAACTCCAGAATAAAAGTGGGAAGGCGGGTGGGTAACCCGGACTGCAACAGTGAACACACTCAAACATCTACATTTATGGTAAGTGTACACAAAGTACAGTTTTGTACCTACCATAAATGAAGATGTCCAAGTGTTCACCCTGCTGCAGTCATCACACTTGGGTTATCCTGCCATCAGGCGGTCCCGCAGTCGGCCTGAATTCCAAAGTCTTGGTCCGGCGTCGGTTGCTGTCGCTTCTTCCCTAACATCAGTGCGCCAGGGGTATAGAAGAGGCATCTGACACCATTTTCTTCAGTTTTTCTTGCCCCAGATGTCAGGTGCCCCCAATAGGTAGGCAATATATATATATATATATATATATATATATATATATATATATATATATAGCTAGATAAAAATAAAACAATACCTTTAGGCACAAGCAAATACACCACAGAGGTTGTATAGGATAAAGAGGTAAAGATAAGTTCAGCTAGTACAGAGGGGATGGAGGGAGGGTAACCTGGACTGCAGCAGGGTGAACACTGGAACATCTACATTTATGGTAGGTACAAAACTGTACTATGTTCATCGTGTTACCCTGCTGCAGTCATCACACTTGGGTTGAATCCCAAAGCTAAGGATGGGAGGTGGAATCAAAGAGGGTTAGAAGAAGCTAGTAGGCCCTGCAGAACTGCAGTGGCAAAACCAGCTCTAGTCAGAGTACAGAGGTAAATGACAGTGTTTGGTGAAGGTGTGTACTGAAATCCAAGTTGCAGCTTCCAGAATATCCTTGGTTGGTACCCCCCCTGAGGAAGGCTGTAGATGTAGCTGCTGCCCTGGTGGAGTGTGGCCTTATGCTAGCAGAAACTGTTTTTTCCATGATGGGTGTAGCAAAAACGTATGCAATGTCCTATCCATTTCGAAATGGTCTGTTTTGAGATAGCCTTTCCTTGTGATGCTGTAGCATAGGATACAAAGAGCTGGTCAGATTTTCTGAAAGTCTTAGTTTTATCCAAGTAGTAACATAGCTGCCTGTGAATGTCAAAGGAGTGCAGGAGTCTTTCTCCTTTGTTCTGTGGATTTAGAAAAAAGGTAGGCGAATGGATAGTTTGGTTTAGTGCCACAATGAATACCACCTTTGGCATAAAGGTGGGGTTAGTTCGTAGAGAGACTCTGTCTTGATGAAAAAATGAGGAAAGGCTCCACTGCCATTAGTGCCTGTAACTCTGAGACTCTTCTGACTTAAGTAATTGCTAGCAGCAGGGCAGTTTTCCATGATACAAACTTTAAATCAGCTGAGAAAGCTGGCTCAAAAGGTGGTAGAGTAAGCTTTTCCAGAACAAAGTTGAGGTCCCAAGTTGGCGTTGGTGCTCTCCTGGGAGGCTGTATATTTTTGGCCCCTCTGAGGTACTGCCTTAGAAGTGGGTGTGAAAAAAAGGGAAAATCCGTGTTGTAGTGAGCAGAAATAGCTGAGTCGTGGATTTTAATAGATGAAAAGGAAAGTCCTTTGTGTAACATATCAGTTAAATATTGTAGAATTTGAGGTATGTCCGGCTCAAGGGGATTTTGGCCTTTAGCCTGGTTCCAGGTGCAAAATCTTTTCCATTTGTCTGAGTAGGCTTTCCTGGTGCTGGGCCTCCTGGCCTCCAGAATGACATCCATAACAGCTTGTGAAAGAGGAGCTGGCTGGCTGTTTAGGTGATTCGCCATGCAGCCAGATTTAAGGTCTTGAGCTGGCTGTGTAGAATCTGACTGTCTTGCTGTGTGAGCAGATGAGGAATTTGTGGTAAAATCCATGGTGGGCCATGGGCCCTGTTCCTTAGTAGTGGGTACCAGTGCTGGCATGGCCAGTCTGGGGCAATGAGTATCATCTGTGGTCTCTCCATTCTGACTTTCAGCAGCACCTTTGTTAGAAGGGGCAGTGGAGGAAAGGCATATACTGTCAACATCTTCCAACTGAAAGAGAGTGCGTCCACTTTCCAGGCTTGATGGTGGAATGTCCTTGTGCAAAATTTTGATAGCTGATAGTTTTGGGGATTGACAAACAGGTCTATGTCTGGGCGTCCCCATTTTTGAGTTATCATTGCAAATACTTGCGGATCCAGTTTCCACTCGTGGGGATCTATGATGTCTCTGCTTAGGTCGCCAGCCAATGTGTTCTTTCTTCCTGGCAGGAATTGTGCTTGTAATTGAACTTGGTAAGTCAGTGCTGTGTTCCACAAGGTCATTGCTTGCCTGCATACACGGTATGAGTGTGTACCCCCTTGCTTGTATATGTACCACATTACTGTGGTATTGTCTGTCCTTATTATAAGTTATCCTGGATGTAAGAGGTCCTTGAAGGCTGTCAGAGCATTCTGTACAGCTAGCATTTCTTTTTGATTGATGTGCAGATTTATTTGATCTGTAGTCCATTTGCCTTGAACGCACTGTCCTGCCATGTGTGCCCCCCATGCATAGTCCGATGCATCTGTAGTCATAGTTTGCCTGGCTGGGGGTAAGGTGAAAGGCTGACCCCTGTTGAGGTGACATGCCTGTGACCCCCATAGAAACTCCTGTTGAAGGCAGGGAATAATGAGTGGTATCATTGTTTCCAAGCTGTGGCTGTGTTGAGTCCATACGCTTTTCAGGTACCATTGTAATTTCCTCATATGCAGTTTTGCACATGGTATTAGTAGAATGCAAGATGCCATGAATCCCAAGGCCTGCAGAATTTTTCTTGCAGGGAGTTGGGTCTTTGTTGCCATTATTTTGAAGTATTGAGTTAGTTGTAGTTGCTTGTCTGGCATGAGATAATCCATTTGGGCCATTGTATTCAAGCTGGCACCCAGGAATGTCATGTTCTGTGAGGGCACTAGTTTTGATTTCTTTTCATTTACTGTGTACCATAGGCAACTTAGAAGGTGTTTGACAAATGCCAGTTGTTGTAGGAGAATGTCCTTGCTTTCTGCTTGGATGAGGCAGTCGTCCAGATGTGGGTATACTTGGATTCCTCTTTGTCTGCAGTATGCAATTACTGGTGCCACGCATTTTGTGAAGACCCTGGGCGCAGTAGATAAGCCAAAGGGCAGTGCAGAGAATTGGTAATGAGTTGAACCTGCAATGAAACGGAGGCATCTTCTGCAATTCTGTCTGATAGGGACATGCAGGTATGCCTCCTTGAGATCCAGCGTTACTAGCCAAGCCTTCTTGCCCAACATAGGAAGAAGCTGCTGTAGTGTTAGCATCTTGAATTTTGGTACTTGCAAGTAGGTGTTTAGAATTGAACGGTCCAGAATGGGTCTCCATGCATTGTCCTTTCTGGGGACTAGGAAGAGCCTTGAGTAAAAACCTTGGCCTTGCTCCTGTGTGGGTACCAGTTGAATGGCTCTCATGTCCATGAGAGCTGCAATTTGTTTTTGTGCCTCTGCCCATTGATGTGGCAGGTTTGGCATTCCTTTTATCCTTGGCAAGGCGTGGAAATGGAATCTGTCCATTTGTCCTTTGTGATGATGCACCAGTTGTCTGCAAAAAGTGCTAATTTTCCTTCCAAGGGAGCTGCCAAGAGGGCTTTGCTTGGCAGTTTGAGGGTCAAGTCATTGTGTTTGTCTTCTAGAAGTTTGGGGCCTGTCTTCTCCTCCCTTCTGTGTTGCAGTGCCCCATTGGCGAGGTTTGTAAGGGATTTGTGCTTGACCTCTGCCCCTTGGGCGTCTGTATTTACCCCCTCTGTGGTCTGTCAGAAGCTGGAAAGGACCAATTTTTTGTTGGCCAATTTCTGTTGAAGCGAGGGGGTTATACCTGTAAGAAATCTTTGACCGTCTGCATAGATTTTGCCTTATCTTCCATTTTCTTTAAAACCTGTTCTGCTTTAACCCCAAATAAGACATCCTGCTGTAAAGGTGCATCTAGTAATTTTGCTTTAACATGATCAGGCAGTGTTTGTTCCTTTAACCAAGCATGCCTACGTATGACAGACCCAGTAACAGCTGCTCTACAGGAAGCTTCCAAGGAGTCAAATCCACATTGTAAAGTATGTTTGCCCACCTGTTCTGCTGTATGCAACAGATCCTGCATTTCCTTGAATTCAGACTGTTGAGAGTGTGTGCTCATCTTTTGTTTTAATTGAGACATTAGGAATTGCTGACATTTCAGCATGTGAAACTGACAATTTAGTGCTATCATAGCTAGAGTAGGTGAGGTGTAAACCTTCTTCCCCCACCTATCTAGTGGTCTGGAATCCCTTTCAGAGGGTACAGGATTTTTAGCCATAGACGCCTTAGCCCCTTTGGAACCCTGGGAGATTGTCTCTGGGTCAGCAACAGGGCTTTTGTAAAGGAATCTGTGTGAGTCGGGCACTCTATAATATCTGTCTGGTTTGGCTGGAGCAGGAGGCAGAGAATCTGGATTTAGACTAGATTCTAAGTAAACATCATCCACGATGTCTAAAATTGGAGGGATAGCAAGTGGTCTGTGCTGAGGAAGTAAAAGAAACTCTCGGAGCCTTTTCTTTGAGTCGGAGTAGTCCTGACCTTCCCAGTGGAAATGTTCCCTCATGGTATGTAAGGTTTCCCCAAAGGAATAGTCTTCAAGGGGAGATGCTGAGGGAATGGAATCTTCAGCATTAGAATCAGAATCTTCATAAGGGGGAAAGAAGTAATCCTGCTCCTCAGAGGAGTCTGAGGAAATACAAACTTGTTCAGAGGAGGCATAATCCTCCTCTTGTCTGGGCCTTTTGTCTGGGGGGGGGGGGGGGTTGGGAACCCCTGATCAGAGTAATCAAATCTTCAGCCATCTTGAGCATCTGTTTCTTAGGCATGGGGCCTTGAACTGGAGACTGAAGTACAGTCTTTTTAGGTTTTAGTGGAGTCTTAAGCTTAGCATAAGATTTTATGGTGAAAGTAGTCGGCCTGAAGACACCTTCTGTAACCGAAGGAGTTTCCACAGCAGCGGTTTCTCCTTCTGCAATGTTGTCGGTAGGGCCTAAAGAAAATGGCTGCGTCAGCCTAGTACTCTCTGTTTGAGAATCCGAAGCGGTCTGGGGTTCCAATTGTGTGGTCGTCAGGGGCTGCTTAGGCGCCTCACTGAAAACCGGAGACGGCCCAGCCGAGGCCTCGGAGTCTGGCTTGGATCTAGGCTGCCTGTCTTCATCTTTGCGTTTTTTATGCATTTTATTAACTTTATAGTTCTTTTACTGAACCTAGCACAAAACAGACAACCAGTGACGTTGTGGTCTGGGCCTAGGCAAGGTATACAATAAGAATGAAAGTCCTTATGAGGTATTTGCTTCCCACAAGAAATGCAATTAACTTTTTCTGACATCGGACTGAGGCAAGAAAAGGTTCCCAAAGAACATCTGTACTATGTTCTTCGTGTTTCACTGTTGCAGTCATTACATTTGGGTAGAATCCCAAAGCTATGATGACAGACTGGAGCTAAACTGCATTAGTGGTGGCTATAAGGCCCTGCAGAACTGCAGTGGCAAAGCCTGCCCTGGACTTGGAGAAGAGAGGCAAATGATAATGCTTTGTAAAAGTGTGAACATAACTCCAAGTAGCAGCTTCTAGAATGTCTTTGGTTGGTACCCCTCTGAGAAAAGCTGCTGATGTAGCTGCAGCCCTGGTGGAATGAGACCTTATGCCCTTGGGCACCGGTTTACTATGATGTAAGTAGCAGAAACGAATGCAGTGGCTTATCTGCTTTGAAATAGCCTTTCCCTCTGATCCTGCAGCAAATACCACCAGTAGCTGCTCAGTTTTACTTAGAGCTTTAGTCCTGCTCAAGTAGAATCTTAGTTGTCTGTGTACATCCAAGGAATGCAGAATCCGCTCCCCCTTGTTCTGCGGATTTGGATAAAAAGTTGGCAGATGAACAGTTTGGTTAAGAGCCACACTGGAAACCACCTTAGGCATAAAGGAAGGATTGGTCCTGAGGGACACCCTGTCTGGGTAAAATATGATAAAATGCTCCACAGCCATGAGGGCCTGTAGCTCCAAAACCCTTCTTGCTGAAGTAATTGCCAGGAGCAAAGCTGTTTTCCCATGATAAGAACTTCAGATCTGCAGTAGCAGCTGGTTCAAAAGGAGGCAGGGTGAGCTTTTCAAACACAAAATTGAGGCCCCATGCAGGAATTGGTGATGATCTTGGAGGCCTTAAATTTTTGGCCCCTCTAAGATACTGCTTTAGCAAAGGATGAGAAAAGATTGGTGGCTCTGTGTTGTAATGAGCCGAGATGGCAGAAGCATGGAATTAAATTGATGAAAAAGATAGGCCTTTGTCAAGCATCTCAGTTAAGTATTGTAAAATCTGAGGAATATTTGGCTCTGCTGTGTCAGTTCCTTGTGCTTGGTTCTACGCACAGAATCTCTTCCATTTATCAGCATAAGAGTTTCTAGTACTAGGCCTTCTGGCTTCCAAAATGACATCCATCACAGATTTACTGAGAGGTGTTGTTTGAATAACTACATGATCAGCCATGCTGCCAAGTTCAGTGTTTGGAGCTGATTGTGCAGGATCTGATTGTTTTGCTGAGACAGTAAGTGAGGTATTTGAGGCAAGTACCAAGCTGGGAATTGAGACATATTCCTTAGGATTGGATACCACTGTTGGTGGGGCCAGTCCGGGGCAATTAGTATACTCTCTGTTTTTTCTTGTCTGACCTTTAGTAGGACCTTGGGAAGAAGAGGCAGAGGAGGAAAGGCATAAACCGATAGGTTTTTCCAACTGAAGGATAGGGCATCCACTTTCCATGCTTGTCTGTGATAAGTCCTTGTGCAGAATTTGTCCAGTTGATAATTCCGAGGAGAGGCAAATAGGGCCATGTCCGGGCTCCCCCATTTGTTTATCATGCAGAAGACTTTCTCCATTTCTTTATATCATGCAGAAGACTTGTGGATCTAGTTTCCACTCGTGAGGGTCCATAAGGTTTCTGCTTAAGTCGTCCGCCAGAGTATTTTGCTTTACTGGCAGGAATTGAGCTTGAAGATATACTTGGTAAGTCAAGGCTGTGTTCCACAGTGCCATGGCTAGTCTGCAAAGGGGGTAAGAGTGTGCGTCCCCCTGCTTATGTACCACATAACCGTGGTGTTGTACGTCTTTATCAGTAGTTGTCCTGGATGAAGCAAGTCCTTGAAGGCTGTCGGGGCATTTTGAACAGCTAACATCTCTTTTTGGTTGATATGCAGATGCATTGGTTTTGGGGTCCATATGCCCTGAATGCATCTTCCCACCAGGTGGGCCCCCCATGCATAGTCTGATGCGTCTGTAGTTAAGGTTTGGCTGGCAGGGGGTAGAGTGAAAGCCCATCCCATGTTTTGGTGACATGCCTTTGCCCAGCAAAGAAACTCCTGTTGTAGGCAGGGAATGAGAGGAATCATTGTTTACAGACTGTGACAATGTTGACTCCATAAACTTTTTAGGTACCACTGTAGTTTCCTCATATGCAGTCTTGCATATGGAATCAGTAGAATGCAGGATGCCATGAACCCCAAAGCCTGCAGAGTTTGTCTTGCAGATAACTGGGTATTTGTTACCATCTGTTTGAAGTAAATAGTCAGTTGTCTTTGTCTGGCGTGAGGAAAGCTATCTGGGCAGTAGTATTCAAGCTTGCACCCAGGAATGTTATCTTTTGAGAGGGTACCAGTTGTGATTTCTTTTCGTTTATTGTGTACCCTAGGCATGTTAGAAGGCTTTTCACAAACGCCAGATGCTGAAGAAGAATGTACTTCTTCTCTGCTTGAATGAGATAGTCGTCCAAGTAAGGATAGATTTGTATACTTCTTTGTCTGCAAAATGCAATTACTGGTGCCAGGCACTTTGTAAAGACCCTGGGCGCACTAGATAAGCCAAAGGACAGTGCAGAGAATTGGTAATGCATAAAACCAGCCTTGAAAAGGAGGTATCTTCTGCACGATTCCCTTATTGGGATATGCAGGTATGCCTCTTTTAAGTCTAATGTCACCAGACAAGCGTTCTTGCCCAGCATGGGCAGAAGCTGCTGCAAAGTTAGCAATTTGAATTTTGGAATGTCTAGGAATGTGTTCAGAATTTATAAATCCAGTACTGGGCACCAGGCCTTGTCTTTTCTGGGTACCACGAACAGTCTTGAATAAAACCCTTGACCTTTTTCCTGTTCTGGCACTGGCTGAATAACCCCCATATCCAGGAGGGACGTAACTTGTTTCTGTGCCTCTGCCCATTGATTTTTTGGCATATCTGGCCAACCATTTGCAATTGGCAGTGTGTGGAAATGGAATCTGTATCCCTGAGATACTATGTTTAACACCCACTTGTCCTGGGTTATTAACTGCCAATTTTGAGCATAAAGTGCTAATTTTCTCCTTAAGGGTGCTGCCAAAAGATAAGTGCTTGGTGATGGCAGAGAGAAGTCATTGAGACTGTTTACTGTAGGGATGTGCTTTATTTCCTCCAGATTTGGAGGTAGAAGCACCCCATTGCTTTGACCTGTAAGAATCCTGTGACTGGTATCTAGAACCTTTAGGGTACCTGGATTTGCCCCGTGGAGCTCTGTCGGACACAGGAAAGGACACATTTTTTGTGGGCCAGTGTCTACTGAAACTTGGTGGCTGCACTTGTAAGAAGTCTTTTACAGTTTGCATAGACTTTGCTTTGTCTTCCATTTTCTTTAAAACATCTTCTGCCTTAATACCAAACAGAGTATCATGCTGTAAAGGTGCATCCAGCAATTTAGCTTCAGCATGATCAGGCAAATTTTGCTGTTTTAGCCAGGCATGCCTCAATCACAGATCCAGTAACTGTGGCCCTGCAGGAGGCCTCTAAGGAATCAAAACCACATTGCAAAGTATGCTTTCCAACTTGTTCTGCTGCATGCAATAATTCCTGCAATTCTTTATTTTCTGCACATTCAGAAATCATCATCATTTTCTGTTTCAGTAATCCCATAGCATGTTGTTGATATCTGAGCATATGAAACTGGTTGTTTAAGGCCCTAATTGCCAAGGTTGCAGATGTATAAACCTTCTTTCCCCATCTATCCAGTGCCCTGGGAATCTGTCAGAGGGGGTAGGATTTTTTGCTGTTGAGGCCTTAACACCTTTTGGACCCTGTGAAATAGTTTCAGGGTTAGCAGCAGGGTTTTTAAACAAAAATTTGTGAGAGTCAGGAACCCTGTAATATCTGTCTGGCTTGCTAGGAGCTGGAGGTAAGGAGTTTGGAGTCAAGCTTGACTCCAAAAACACATCATCCACAACGTCTAAAACAGGGGGTAAAGACCTATGCTGAAGGAGAAGAAGGAAATCCCTAAGCCTCTTTTTTGATTCTGAGAAATCTTGACTCTCCCAGTGAAAATGCTCCCTCAAAGCATGCAGGGCTTCTCCAAAGGAATAATCTTCAGGAGGAGATGGAGATGGATAGATTCCTCTGCATCAGAATCCTCATAGGGTGGTACAGAAAATTCCTGATAAGAAGAAATAGAAACCTGATCTGAAGATTCATAATCAGTGTCTTGCCTAGGCCTCTTATCGGGGGTGGAGGGGGGGGGGGCGGGTTGGGAACCCCTGATCAAGGTAATTAGGTCTTCAGCCATTTTGATCATCTGATTTTTGGGCATAGAGGCCTGGGCACGTGGCTCATGCGTCTGTTTATTTAGCTTTAGAAGTTGCTTGTCTTTGATTTTGAGGCTGGCGTTGGTTTTATATAAAAATGCTGTGGCCTGAAGACACCCGCCGAAGCCAGTGCCTGCATAGCAGCTCTGGACCTATCCAAGGGAGAGACATCCGTGGGTACAATACCTTGAGAATCTTGCGGCATGCTGGACTCCACATGGGTCTCGGTAGAGGCCTGCAACTCGAAAGTACCAAGTATCAGGGACTGCGAAAGCGCCTCACTGAGTATCGGCAAACCGGCGACTGGCTTAGGAGAAGCTTCGTCGTCGGTTTTGGACCTCAACGGTCTGCCTCTGTCCTTTTCTTTGCATTTTTTGTGAATTCCGGTATTCGGATTGCTATCCGATGACATTTCAGGATAGTTAAATCTGTTTCCAAAATATTTTGAAGCAAAGATATACCGACGCTTAATAGTGCGTTGGTTAAATCTAGCACAAAACTGACAGCTAGGCATGTTATGATCAGGGCCTAGGCAAGGAATACAGTATAAATGGAAATCCTTATGAGGTATTTGCTTCCCACAAGTAATGCAATTATTAACTTTTACTGACATCGGCATGGAGCAAGAAAAAGTTTCCCCAATGGGGTACTTAGCTTTAGTGAAGACTTCAGATCTGAAACTCGAATTCGAAAATTTCAGGAGTCGGACGACCGGCACTTGCGAACTGCTTCTGCTTCGGGCACCGCGCGGCAAGAAAGACTAAAGAAAATGGCGTTGGCTGCTTGTTTTATACCCTAGACTACCTGATGTCATGGAAGAGGAGACAGCAACCGACGCAGGACCCAAGACTTTGGAAGTCAAGCCGACTGAGGACAACCTGCCAGCAGACTGCCCAAATGTAATGACTGCAACAGTGAAACACGAAGAAAATCCCACTTAGTCAAAATAGGGGAAGCCACCTAAAGCAGTAGACCCATAATGAGCAGCATACCACAGGGATCAGTCTCAGGGCCTCTGTTATTTGGGATATACTTTTCTGAGGTGCAGGCCAAAACCAGTGGGCTATGGCTGACCAAGTCTGCAATGACTGCAAGTCGGGTGCTGTCTTCAGTTCCCCTAGTGATGCAGACATCTTCCAAGAGGGTCTCATGCAAGCTAATGACTGATGCCAGAATCACAGTCTCAAGCTGAATACCAAAAAATGCATTATCATCCCCTTTTGGGAGAGTGACATCCCTACAGATTATCACATTAATAACAATGTCCTAAGCACGCAATCATTAGTGAGGGGATTTCAGCACCCAAGTTGATAGCAACCTGACTTTTGGGCACCCTGTTGCTTCCATTGTATGAAAAGCTTTCTACATGGCTCACCTCATAAGTAAAGGTATGTCATCCAGGGACAAGGAGGTCATATCATCCCTGTATTCTTCCCTTATAAGGCCCATCATTGAGTACAATGCCCCCAGGGCCTCAAACATCTAAACTACACAGGTAGGCTAAAAGTCCTGTCCCTCTACTCATTCTCATACAGACTCCTCAGAGGTGACCTCTGTCTGGCATACAAAGCAATGTCAGACCCCACCTTGATGGGACTGCTGCATATCCGCAAGTCAAGTTCCACTCAAGTAACCCACACGCGCGACCTCAATCTGGTCTGTGACATCAATAGGACTTGTTGGTGGAACAGACATGTGTCCCAAAGACTCCCCCACCTGTGGAATAGAAACCCTATCCACGTCAAGCAGAGGACCTCATTATACCTTTTTAAGCGCAATCTAGATAACTGGATAGGAAACAGAAAATCACCCCTGGGATTCCACCTGTCTCCCTGCTAGACATTGAGTGCGGACTTGTACAAACATGGGCTAAACTCTTGGCTAGGCTTATAAGGGCCTCAGGGCCAATAGCCTAGGAACTTCCTATGGTCCTATAATCCTATTACAAAAATCATAACGTATGCAAGAGCAGAAAAGAATGCCAGTGCAATCTGCAGTGTCTATGTACATGAGAAAATTAAATCTTTTAAGAAAAGGATAATTCTACTCACCAATATTTGGATGATTTAACCCCTTCATTATTCTAACTTCTCTGAAAAGCTGTAAAAAAAAAAAAAAAAAAACAAGACAACAATTAATCCAGAATACTAATAAAAAAAAAGTTAATATAAGAAGTGAAAGGTTAAGATTAGGTCTCATTTGGGAATCATATCCAATAACAAAGCGCACATTACAGTGCTGGTATTACAGCTGTTGTGCCAACAGCAGCCTTCTGGACAGACAGGTATTGAGTTTTCTCATAACAGCTTTAGCTTTTCAGCTATGAAATCCCCAGCATGATGATCTAGGTCAAATTACAAACACACACACACACACACAAATATATTCTTTCCAAATACAACTCACATCTTTTAACTGATTTGGGCACTATTACAATTACAGAAGGGAAAGGATAATATTAGCTTTCAACTGGGATTCAAACCAAAGACCTCTAGCATAGCATGCTGGTGTCAATGCCACTGGCCAACAACAGCCTTCTGGACAGGTAGGTATTGAGTTTTCCCTTAAGAGCTTCACCCTTTCAGCTAAGAAACCCCAACCCTGGTGATCAAGGTCAAATTATAAACACACACATACAAATACAGAGACAGTCTTCTGCTTAGGCACTGTCACAGTCATAGAAATGAAAAGATAATGTTATCTCTCAGTTAAATCAGTTGCTTAATTAAAGGCCTCCATTATCTCCAATCCCCACTCAGAAGACAGCAACATCTACGATGATAAAAAGTTTGTACAGTGTAAACGTCTGACTCTGTTCCATCTCAAACTAAGCCCTTTTGATATAAATCATGCTGTGGCAATAAATTTTTCTCAAAATGGGATTGGCAGCATACTGACATTACACAAACTGGTAATCTAAAATCACAGACTACAGTAACTTAAATTCATTCACAATGTACAAAACTATCAGTTTTCTCAGCTGACATGGTTTCTTCTGGAATATTCCCTCCAATCAGAAATTGTACATTTTACCTGATGATAATGTCATACAATAATCCTTCAACCACAAAGCTGTAATATAGAGGTACAAACTTTACCAATAACCAAAACTGTACCTCAGTGACTGCAATTGGACAAACATTCCAAGGCGCAGCAGTAACAATCAATGGTTTGAAATAGTTTATTGGTTAAGTGCTCTACTCTCAAACAGAAATTTCATAGGTTCATAGGTGTGTACTAGGCTAATGACCCTGGAGCCTTCACAAGCCTAGCCCACAAAAGTGCCCTGGCCTTGTGCCACCCGACGTTAATTCCCAGTGCTTCTATAAAGTAGCCCCACTGGAGTGATCCCCAGGGTGAACTTTCTATTTCCCATCCACTCATCAAGATTTCTCTTGAAGAGGGTCACAGTGAGGTGCTCTGCTTGACATGTATGAAAAGTCTATTCCAGAAAGTACAGTTTTGTACCTACCATAAATGTAGAAGTCCGATAGGTATGCATCTGCAGTCCTTACATATGGGTTGTCCTGCCTCAGGCAGCCCTTCGATCGGCCGGATTCCAAAGTCTGGGTCCGGCGTCGGCTGATGTCGCCCCCTTCCCCGATGTCAGAGCGCCTGGGGTATAAAAGCGTCAGCCGACGCCATCTTCCTCAGTTTTTCTTGCCCCAGATGCCAGGTGCCCTCTAAGGAAGGCTAAATTTGGAGAGATGCAAAAAATTTCAAACATGCACAGCAATATAAAACAAATACACCATAATAGATGACCCCAGCTAGCTAGAAAGAGGGATAAGTACCCAAGGAATACCACAGAGGGGTAGGAGGGAGGGAAAACCTGACTGCAGATGCATACCTATCGGACATCTACATTTATGGTAGGTACAAAACTGTACTATGTCCTTCAAGGATGCATCTGCAGTCCTTACATATGGGTAGAATACCATAGCCAAGCTGGGGGAGGTAGGCCCTAAGAAAGGGATGGTGTAGCTAAAATGCCCTGCAGGACTGCAGTAGCAAAGCCTGCTCTGGATCTGGAATATAAAGGTAAGTTGTAATGCTTGGAAAAAGTATGCACGGAGCTCCATGTAGCAGCTTCTAAAATGTCCTTTGTAGCCATTCCTCTTAAGAAGGCTGTGGAGGTGGCTGTGGCTCTAGTGGAATGAGGTCTAATGTTAGCTGGCACAGTTTTGCCATGAAAAGAGTAACAGAATCAAATGCAATTCCCTATCCATTTTGAAATTGTCTGTTTGGAAATTGATCTTCCTTGTACACCAGCAGCATATGCTACAAAGAGCTGGTCAGTTTTTCTGCAAGTCTTAGTTCTGTCCAAATAGTAGCACAACTGTCTGTGAATGTCCAGGGTGTGCAGAAGTTTCTCTCCTTTGTTTTGTGGATTTGGAAAGAAGGTAGGCAGGTGAATAGCTTGGTTCAATGAAACCCTGGATACCACTTTTGGCATGAATGAAGGCTTGGTTCTCAATGAGACTCTGTCCTGATGAAAAATAAGGAATGGTTGTACTGCCATGAGGGCCTGTAACTCAGATACTCTTCTTGCTGAGGTTATGGCCAGAAGGAAGGCAGTCTTCCAAGACAGGAACTGTTGTTCTGAAGATGCTGCTGGTTCAAAGGGAGGTAGAGTTAATTTTTCCAACATGAAGTTAAGGTCCCATGTAGGCACTGGTGGTTTCCTTGGAGGGTTGATGTTTTTTATCCCTCTTAGAAACTGCCTTAGCAGAGGATGAGAAAAGACAGGTGGATCAGTGTTATACTCTGCTGAAATTGCTGAAGCATGAATTTTTATGGAAGAGTAAGAAAGGCCATTATGGAGCATTTCTGCCAAGTATTCCAGGATATGTGGAATGCTCATCATTGTCGGATCCTGGCCCCTTGCGGTGTTCCAAGTGCGAAATCTTTTCCATTTTGCTGAATATGCCTTTCTTGTGGAAGGCCTCCGAGCTTCCATGATGATATCCTTTACTCTCTTGGATAGTTTATCCTGGCGAGGAGTCAAGGTATTTTCCAGGCTGTCAGCTGCAAGGTTTTTAGGCTGGAGTGCAGAGTTCTGTAATTGTGTTGTGTCAGAAGAAGTGGCCATTGTGGTAGAGGCCATGGTTTCGTGCGTGACATGCTCCTTAACAGTGGGTACCAGTGCTGTCTTGGCCAGTCCGGAGCTATCAGAATCACTTTTGGCTGTTCTGTCCTGATCTTCAGTAAGACCTTGGTCATTAATGGAAGAGGTGGGAATGCATATACTGTTAGAGTATTCCAGCTGAAAGAGAGGGCATCCACTTTCCATGCTTGTGGATGGTATGTCCTTGTGCAGAATTTCTTTAGTTGATGGTTGTGGTGGGAGGCAAAAAGATCTATGTCAGGCCTTCCCCATGTTTGTGTTATCTGAAGGAAGGTATCTGGGTGCAGCATCCATTCGTGTGGATCCATGATATTTCTGCTTAGGCTGTCCGCCAGTACATTGTCTTTTCCTGGTACAAACTGGGATTGCAGCTCTATATTGAGTTTCAGGGAAACTTCCCAAAGATTCATTGCCAGCCTGCAAAGAGGGTAAGAATGGGTACCTCCTTGCTTGTTTATGTACCACATAACTGTGGTATTGTCTGTCTTTATTAGCAGGTGGCCTTGATGCAGAAAGTGTTTGAAGGCCTCGATTGAATGTATCACTGCCAGCATTTCCTTTTGGTTTATGTGCAGGCGCAATTCTTTTGGTGTCCATTGTCCTTGAATGCATCTGCCCTCCATGTGTGCTCCCCATCCATGGTCTGAGGCGTCCGTGGTAATGGTTTGGCTGATATTTGGTTTGCTGAAAGGCAGACCCATGTTTGACTGGCTTGCTTGAGCCCACCACAGAAATTCCTTTTGAAGGCATGGAATGAGGGGGATCAAAGCTTCTAGGCTGTGACTGTGTTGAGACCATAGACTCCTTAGGTACCATTGTAGTTTCCTCATATGCAGCCTTGCTTGTGGAATCAGCAGAATGCAAGATGCCATGAAACCCAGGGCCTGCAGGATTTTCCTTGCAGTCAGCTGGGTTTGTTTTGTCAGACTTCTGAAATAATCCGGTAGTTGCTCTTGCTTTTCTTCTGTGAGAAAAGCCATTTGGGTGGTTGTATCTAGTTTTGCACCCAGGAAAATTATTCTTTGGGATGGAACAAGTCTTGATTTTTGAATGTTGACTGTGTATCCCAAGGCCTGAAGTAGGCGGATGGCATAATTCAAGTGCTTTACCAATGTTTGTTGGCTGCCCGCTTGTATAAGGCAGTCGTCCAGGTATGGGTATATTTGAATCCCCTGAAGTCTGCAGTGTGCAATTACTGATGCCAGGCATTTCGTGAATACTCTGGGCGCAGTAGATAAGCCAAAGGGCAATGCTGAGAATTGATAATGCTCTGAACCTGCAAGAAATCTGAGGTGTCTTCTGCAACTTTGTCTGATAGGGACATGCAGGTATGCCTCCTTGAGGTCTAGAATTACCAGCCAGGACCCCTTGCCCAGCATGGGAAGGAGTTGCTGTAGGGTCAGCATTTTGAATTTTGGCACAATGAGATAAGTATTCAGTGCGGACAAGTCCAGGATAGGCCTCCATTGCTTTTCTTTTCTTGGGACAAGGAATAGTCTGGAATAAAATCCTTGGCCTTGTTCTGTGAGAGGAACCTTTTCTATAGCTTTCATTTGCAGTAGGTTGGAAATTTGCTTGAAAGCCTCTGCCCTTTGAATTGGTGGCAGGTTTGGCATGCCTTGTCTTTTTGGTAATGTATGAAAATGGAATCTGTATCTTTTGTCTATTATTTGCAGTGTCCATTTGTCCCTTGGAATACTGTGCCAATTTTCTGAGAATAAAGATAGCTTTCCGCCCAAAGGTGCTTTCCAATTGAGCCCTGGTTGGCGGGGTCAAAGTCAAGTCATTGAGTTTGTCCTTGTGCAGCAGCTGTAGATCCTGCACTACCTCTCTGATTAGGAGGCTGCCATTGATGTCCTCTGTAGGAGCCTCTAGCTTGCCCTCTACCTCTGGCACGCCTGTTCTTGCCTCTTTGAAATCTGTCTGTGTCTGGAAAGGACCAATTCTTAGAAGGCCAATTTCTGTTTAATCTTGGTGGTTGGACCTGGAGAAAATCTTTGACTGTCTGTACTGATTTAGCCTTTTCCTCAAATTTCTTTAAGACCTCTTGAGCTGAGGAACCAAATAACTTTTGTTTTTCCAGTGGTGCATCCAGAAGCTTTGCTTTAACATGATCTGGCAGTGTTTGTTCCTTCAGCCAAGCATGTCTACGTATGACTGCACCTGTCATTGCTGACCTACATGAAGCTTCCAATGCATCGTAACCACACTGTAAGAAATGGTTGCTAATCTGCTGGGAGTTATGCACCAGATCCTGAAGCGCCTTGCGGTCTAGGGGTTCAGGAGAGGTTAATTTCTTATGCAATTCATCTAACAGATATTCTTGATACTGTATCATATGGAATTGACAATTCAATGCTCTCATAGAAAGAGTGGAAGAAGTGTACACTTTTTTACCCCATCTCTCTAAAGCCCTGGATTCCCTTTCAGAAGGAAGTGGGTTCTTAGTAGTGGAGGGTTGCAACCCCTTTAGGCCCCTGGGAGATAGCCTCTGGGTCAGCCGAGTGGCCCTTGTAAAGGAAAAGGTGTGTGTCCGGGACCCTGTAGTACCGGTCGGGTTTGACAGGAGCCGGAGGAAGGGAGTCTGGGGAAATACTAGACTCGGAGTACACATCTTCTATCACATTTAAAACAGGAGGAATAGCCAAAGGTCTATGCTGAGGTAAATGCAAAAAAGTCCTTAACCTCTTCCTGGAATCAGAGAATTCCTGGCCTTGCCATTTGAAATGCTCTCTCATGGAGTGAAGGGTCTCCCCAAAGGACAACTCCTCAGGGGGGGAGGCCGAGGGAATAGATTCCTCTGCATCAGAATCCTCGTAGGCCAGAAAGGGCAGAGTCATTTGAGGCCTCCTCAGAGGACTGGGGATCTGTCTGCTCAACCATGGGCCTTTTTCCTGGAGGTGGTTCAGAGCCCCTGTCTAGGTGTGGCTGAGAGCCCATGATTAAGGAGATAAGGTCCTCAGCTAAGCTCAAAATTTGTGAACCTGTAGAGGATCCCTGAGGAATAGCCTTGGGAGGGAGAGATTTTGGCTGCTTTGCAGCTTTAGCACGGGTAAAAGCCTTAATGGACATGGATACAGGAGGCCTGGCTGCCCCACGTGCTGGAGTAGTTTTGTCCACAGAAATGGTGTCGGATATCTCCGGAGCACCATCTTCAGACGGTAATTCTAAGACCGACCCAGTGGAGGCCTCCGGTACCAAGGTATCGGTTGTGCGGTGTCGTCGGTCGGAACCGGTAGAGATTCGGTTTCAGCAGAGACCGAGACACTAGCGGTAGGCCTGGGCGTGGAGTTGGCCGAAACCGCGGACCGCGTGTGTCGGTCCTTCTCCTTACGTTTTTTTGGTTAAATGAGCTGTCAGAAGCTCCGACGGCATTTTATAACAGAAAATCTGTCCAAAATATTCCTCTGCAAACTCTGCCCGATGCCTAAGAGTGCGTTTATTGAAAGAAGCACAGGCTGTACAGGCTGAGACGTCGTGGTCTGGGCCTAGGCAAGTTATGCAGTAAGAGTGGAAATCCTTATGAGGTATTTGTTTCCCACAATTTAAACAATTATTAACTTTAACTGTTTGATCTGACATCGGCTGAGGCAAGAAAGAGTCCCCAACGGGGTACTTAGCTTTTTCAAAGACTTTGGTAGCTGAAAACACAGGAGCTGGCCGACCGGCTCTTGCGAACTGCTTCTGCTTCGGGCACCGTGCAGCAAGAAAGACTGAGGAAGATGGCGTCGGCTGACGCTTTTATACCCCAGGTGCTCAGACGTCGGGGAAGGGGGCGACATCAGCAGACGCTGGACCCAGACTTTGGAATCCGGCCGACCGAAGGGCTGCCTGAGGCAGGACAACCCATATGTAAGGACTGCAGATGCATCCTTGAAGGACATCATGAGCAGTCTCTGGGTTATGAACCTGTCCCTCCAGCATGTTCTGTTGACTGTGGTAATGAGGTTGAGGTCTCTGGAGCGTATGGTGCGGAGGGATTGGGATTGCTTTAGATGTAGCATTTCTAACAGAGCTGGGTCAAACATGGCTTTGTAAGTCAAGCAGAGATCGCCTCTTGGTAGACGATATGAGACAGAGAATAGCTGGAGTTTTTTTGAGTCTGTCCATGTAGGACATGTGTTTAAGGCCTAGGATCCTCTTCCTGAGGTACTTTTGTGGCCTTTCCAGCTGTTGCGTGCGTCTAGTGAGGTACATGCCAAATGGGGCATTACACTCGATGATTGGCCTAATGAGGCAAGAGTAGAGAGAGATGGTGACCTCTTTCTTCCTTGATGCAAAACCCTTGGTAATGAGATGTGCCACATAAGACTTTCTGACCACAGTGGCAATGTGGTGGACAAAGGAGAGGGTGCTGTTAACCTGTGTCCCCAGATCTCTTATAATGCCCTTCAGTGTTCAGTGGGCTCCTGTTGATGTGGTAATTAGTGGGAACTGAGATTTTCCCAAAGGGGATGATGATGCATTTTTTGACATTAAGCTTAAGGCCATGGTTTTGACACCAGTCATTGGTCTCAGTGAGGCCTTTCTGTAGAATGTCTACATCACATGGGGAGTTAATAATGGCTCTCAGCTTGCAGCCATCTGTGAACCTGGTCAGCCAGAGTCCCTCCATGTTCGCACGAA
Source organism: Protopterus annectens (assembly GCF_019279795.1). Taxonomy (NCBI): domain Eukaryota; kingdom Metazoa; phylum Chordata; order Ceratodontiformes; family Protopteridae; genus Protopterus; species Protopterus annectens. Next base: position 27,732,769 of record NC_056725.1, read on the forward strand.
CTTCTGAGAAGAAGATGCCAAACAAGAGAGGACCCAGGAATAACCCCCTGTGGGACTCCACCCGTGAATGGTCGGCAGTCTGACCTGGAATCTGCTACTTTCACACTGTGGGTTCTGTGAGCCAATTTGCAACCCACCTAGTGATATAGGGGTTGATGCTTAGTTTGGAGAGTTTATCAATAATTCCTGAGTGGGGAATGGTATCAAAGACTTTGGCCTGATCTAGGTAGGCTGTATGAACTACCTTGCCCTCATCCACAGCTCTAGAGACTGACTCAAAGGTTGAGCAGGCATGATCTACCTTTCACAAAACCAAACTGAGTGGGATCTAGAGTTTGGAGATTCCCTATATCCTTGTTAATTAGGTCCATGATGATGCACTCCATAGCCTTACATATCAGACTCATCGGGCTAATGGGGCAATAATTCCCAGGGTCTGTAGTCACTGCTCCTTTACGGAGAAGGATGACTGTAGCAGTGTGCCATTCGGTAGGGACAAAGCCTGAAGTGAGGCTGTGACTTAACAGGGTACACAGAAGTGGTGCCAGTTCACTTTGTAGTTCATGTAGAACACATCCAGCGATATTGTTGGGCCCCATGGAAGCTGTACTCTTGGCCTTGGACAATGCAACTTTAACCTGTGTTGCAGTAATGCTGGGTATCTGGTACTCCTCTGGTATTGTGATTGGTCCTTTGGGGGGGGGGGGGGAGTAAAGCTGGAACTAAATCAGTCGGCCAGTATGTTGGCAATATCTGTTAGCTCAGTAGAGGAGGTATCATTGTGCAATAACTCAGAGCAAACCTCGGTATTGCCATGAAGATTCTTGATACAACTATAGAAGGCTTTGTGATTGTTTTTAGTGTCTGAAACAATTCTGCTTTCATAGCTGTTTTTTGTTGAGACTAACAAGGGAGCTTTTCCAGTCTTTTTCTGCAACAGTTTCTTCCTTCTATTGTAGAGTTTATTAAAGGCAGGGGACCACCAGATTGGCTTCCTTTTTTTTTGGAGGAGAGCATCTTGGTTCTGTTGGGTATGGCTAGTTCCATGCATTTATGTACATGTTCGTACAGTGCATTGGTGCATGATTCAGCAGTAATGCATCTATTTTTCATTGACATGTGTGACATGAAGTTAGCCACCTCTGTTTTTAGGAGACCAAAGTCAGCTTTAGAGAAGTTTTTCATGGTGGTTACCTTTGCGGGGGGTGTGGGTGAGATGTGGATTTCCATGGTGATTCATTTGTGGTCGGATCTAACCAGAGAGGAATTGACTACTGGTGTAGAGCAATGGTTGCCCATGTTAGTAATGACCAGGTCAAGGATGTTGCTTCTTCTAGTGGAAGTAAGAATAAGCTGGTCCAAGGCATTGGAATTGATGAATTTCAGGAAGCGTTGGGCCAGTGTATTGGTGCATGAGTAGTTTTTACAGTTAATGGAGGGGTAGTTGAAGTCACCTAGTATGAGAGAGGTGGGTTGGACCCGAAAAGTTTCCAGGGTGCTTAGGAACGTGGAGTGAGTCTTGGGACATGGTTGGGGACATATAGCAGATCGCCATCTTACCCAATATTAGTTGTACCGGAAGTATCTCAGATGCATTATGCTGGGCTACTAGTCTGGAAGTGTGCATACCCTTTATGAATATAGAGACACCATTGCCTTTGGAGCTTTGGTCCATGTTCTGGGGCCGAAAGGTGTGGAATGAATTGTAGCCTGGTAACGCAGGGGTGTTTTCTGCAGCTTTAAACCAGGTCTCCGTTACAGCACAAATATCAATGTTCTCAATTTTAAGAGTACTTCAAGCAAGTGCATCTTGAGATTTAGACTTCTAGTGTTTAGCAGCATGACACTCAGACTGCATTTATTTATAGCTTTTACGGTGGTAATTTGGTCTTTGGAACATTGGCTAAAAAAGGCACTATAGGGGTGCGCAACAGCCTTAGCCAGTATCCGGAAACCCAGGGGGTGACAGATGCAGGCCATCTCTGGCAAAGCATCAAGGTCTGTCAATCATGTCATCCCAAGCAGACAGATACTGGATCTAGAATGATACCAGAAACTTAACCAATTGTTGAAGTCAATCATTTTCTGCTTGTACTGCGGTATCATTCTGGGTGACGGTAGGATGCTGCTCAGGGCTAGGGTCATACCTGCCTGGGCCACATAATCCAAGAGCTCCTTCCATGTCTCTTTTCATGTAGTCCAGGGAGGTGCATCTCAGGTCATTCACATGGACAGTGACAAAGTCATACTTGTACTTGTTGTGGAGTGACCTGAGTGCGTGTGTTGTGTGTCAGATTTTGGCACCTAATAAACAGCTGTTACCTTCTCCTTATCAGTGTGCCTCACTACCGAGTCACCTATGATTAGTGTACTGGGCAAGCTGTTTTGTCTTGGGGACTTAGGTTGAGGGGCACACTGTGTAGGTGAGTTATGTGTCTTGTGGTTTGTGCTTATGTTCTGGTGGTTGAGTGCGTTTCTGCCTTGGAGTTCTCTGCTGTTTGGGTACATTTCTATTGAGAACTTCCACGAAGGTGTGTGGTTTTTGTGTTTTTATGTGGGAGCTGTGATGGTGGGTGTTCTGGAGGGCTATGTGTTGCATGTGGTGTGGTGCAGGTGTTGACCTCCTCTTGACAACCTTTCCAGTCTTGGCTTGAGAGTGCATGGCTTCCAATTTGGATATATAAGTGCATCCCTCACATGTCTGAGTGTTTGGAGAGAAGAGGAGAGGGATGTCAGTGTACATAAAGCAGTTGCTGTGCTGCCTCAGAATGCCCAAGTTCACCAGGTTAATAGGAGAAAGCACAGGGAACTGACCTTAAGACATGCCAAGAGGGATGGTCACTATTACTAAGTACTGGAACTCCTTCCTTATATAATCCTTTTACAGGAAAAATGTCACTCAAGGTGTCCGAGTCTGTACAGAGCACTGCCAAGCACTTGAGGGGAAACTAATACACAGACTCTGAAAATTTAAGGATAAAGCATTTAGGGAGATATTCTGAAGTTAGAAATAAATCAAGCAGTACGATGAAAAGAGGGGAATCGCATGAATGGCTACTGCCTGGTTACTACTAATGCTGGTCTCAGCACAACTTCACTCTGTTGGGATACAGTATTCTTTGCTTCTCTCACCAGAAGCAAAATGTTAGCACCAATAACAAGAAGAGAAGCAGACCACAGCCTGTTGGTGATCCGCAGTCTTGTCCCAGATGATGCAAGGGTCTGCAGGCTTGTAGCCTTTTTCTAGATGCCTCAAATAGCAACCAGACCAATCAGGTATGTTAAGCACAAACACTGTCTCTCTAACCAGAAAGATTCAGGAATCAAAGCACTATGCTCCTACTCTCACCAGGATCAGAATATAAGCACAGATTCCAAGCTGTCACCTATATAGCACTTATTAAGCTTTCTGATTAGCAGTCTCCAGGAAATAATGCAATTGCACTCCTTTTTGCACCAGGAAAAAAAACAGAAGCACTAATCCCAAGATGATTACTGAGAGACAGAATGTGGGTTCTCCAATAACTGGTGTCTTTGCAATAGATGCTTAAAGGTAAGATGAAAAAAAAATGGTTTCTCCTAAACACTGCAGTGTACACTAGAGGAGTTAGATGTGAAAGGAGGTAACAAGTTTTACCCGTCTAAAAAAAAGTTACGTTTTAGTGGAGTCTCACTATTTTTAAAACAGCAAGATAGATCGAAAGGGGGTGGTCACTTTTGTCTTCTGGTACTATGGAATACAGTAGGATGGCCAATAAATTTAAATAGTTGAAGGGGAATGATTTCACAAAATGATAATTTTGTGCTTACTCACACCAGGCAGTAAAAGCAGAAAGGAAATGAGATATATGGTCAAATTAACATAAGGGGCAGGCAACTAGAAAGACAGTGGTGTTTCTGTTTGACTCGCAAGAGACAGACCTATGGTCTCTTTTCAAGTTTTAATGTGCAGTAAAAGCAGAATACAAGTAAAATACGGTGAAAGAAAACAAATCACAGTATACAAAATACAACAAATAAAAAGCAAACTAACCTTTCCCCTCACAGCAAAATTGCAGCAGAGTCTGGGTGAGCCTTTCCAGAAAGTCATACCTATGTATAATGCTCCACATGCTGTGCAGCTGGCGCTGTAAACTACAAACTTACTTTAGTAGTCATCTCACTGTGCAGTAATATCTCTTTTTTTGAGCTTGGGACAATAAAAGCCATATCTCTGACTCAAAGTCATAGCATTTGCATCCTGGAAACGTGCAGGGAAAGGTGCCAGCATTTGACTTCAGGGTTGACAAAGCATGTCCTTCTTCCCAGGTCCTAATATTTCGCCCTTTAAGTATCTTAAAAGTATCTTATGAATAGACTGTTTTCCATGCATCATGACCCTGTCATCACACATGGTACAGTCTGTTTCCAGAGAGTCTACTGAAAATGTGAGAATTATACTTCTTTTATGTTTCTGTCAGTCTCGTTCTGTGAGCTGACTATGTTCATTTGTTCTCTTCATGGTGGATTGGATAGGAATGGGTCATTGCTCCGTTTCATGGTTGAAACAGAACCGAGTAGTCTTATCAGGTTCTCAATGTACCCCCTTTCAAGAAAGTCACTTTGTAGTTTGCCCAGGTTATGTAGAACCCCCCACACACACACACACACACACACACACACACACACACACACACACACACACACACACACACACACACACGAGCCATCCTCATCACTTGTGACTTTATAACATTTCTTGTTGTGATTTTGGAGGACATACTGTTTACTTGTAGCAACAGGTTGGCCCGAGTGGGTTTTCTAAACATGTCATTCTTTAACAATGTATCACTTTATTTTTTGTAAATAGTGAGATCCAGAAATTTTACCTTTTCAAAGCTGTAGTGATAAGTGAAATGCAGAAAGTCTGTTGACTTTTCAATGTAGTCAAAGAATTCCTTAAGTTTTTCCACTGAACTGTTCCATGAGATGAAAACATCAATAAAGTGATAACACAGTTCATATATGGGAAATACTCCGAGGTACAGATGATATTTTCTTTCTACTTGGCTAAGGCTATATTTTTCAGACTTGGGGCCGTTGCTACTCCCATGGCTATTCCCCTTGTTTGTACTATCTCTGGTTAAAATGAATGTAGTTATTTTAAGTACTGTGTCCAGAAGCTCACCTAATGCATATATTTCCCCGGGGTTGGTGGACTAGTGTCCATGAAGCTTTTAACTGCATCAATGCAATACTCATGTGGAAGCACTGTATAAAGTGCTTCTACACCAGTGGTGACAAGTACCGCATCTGGCTTGATCCTAAGTTCTCTACCCTTTTACAGAAAGTCAACTGTTCAAGATGTATGATAAAGCATTTCTAGCAATTTCTTGTATTTTAAATTCTAAATAAATTGATAGGGGCTCAGAGGCAGGACCTCCTCCTACCACCACTGGACAACTCATCAGGTAATTTACCTGAGTTGAGAGCAACAATTCTTGTGTTCACCAGTATGGAGGCTTGGAAGATACATTGTGTCCACCTTTTGGTAGAAGTAGTCCTGAATTTCCCAACATTGTCTCAATTTTCCTTGTAGAAATCAATATCTACGATAATGATTATTCCTCAGCCTTTGTCTGCCTTCATCACTCTCCTTTTTATCAGTGCTAAGACTTGTTAATGTTGCTAGTTCATTCTGGGACACATTATAAAATTTTCTCTTATAGGGCTTGGTAAGAATTCTGTGACTGTCCTTCTCACATTTCCCCACATATGCCCACATAGTTGGGTGGAAAGGTGGGCAACATGTACTTTGTTTCTCTCCTAATGCATGTACACTTGACGTTCTGAAAAAGGGTACAGAACTTAGGATCAAACCAGATGCGGTACTTGTCATGGTCGATGATTTCATTACCCACTTCTTGGTCCTCATCCAGTCTGACATGTCCAAATTTCATTCTCCTTTCATGAAAAAAGAAAAATTTCAAGTTTAGCTTCCTGCAAAAGAACTTAAGGTCGACAATAGTGTTAACCAAGTTGCTCCTTTCTATGGGATATGAATGTCAGCCCCTTTTTTCTAGTACTTTTGTTTCATTCGCAGTCAGTGGAATCTTGGGAGTAGTTCCACACTTTCATTTACTGCAGGATACTAGGGGGCTGGCTTGAGTTCCCTGAGGTATCCATCAAGGGCATGGGGCTGTACTCCTAAGTGGTTTAATATCTGTCACTTTGATATCTTGTCCAGGTTCCTTCATAGACTTTGGCATGGTGTTTTCCTGTCAGGATTTCACCATCTTCTCTTGTTGCCTGGGTGTCAGTTGTGTAAACTGGACCTGTGATGATCTCCTTTCTTCTCTCTTTTGTGCTTTGTCTGGAAGGGCTGCTCTGGAAGCCAAAGGAAAATCCTGCTTAGTGTGGCACTTTGTTGGGTCACGGTTCTGGGAGTTAAAGGTCTGTTTCAGGTCATTCTTTAACACTGTATCGCTTTCTTTTTGTAAATCTTTGCCATTCCTACAATAGTCATTTTCATCTCTTGTAAGTTTACAGAGTTTTTTTTTGTCTTCATGTAAAATTTCAAAAAATTGGAGACTCTATTTTTTATAGGTTCATCTGAAGGAAAACCCTCCTGATGTCAGAGTCAGATTTTTTTCTTCCAGGTGTAATATAGCTGCTTCTGTGATGGCTTGTTGTCTCTTGTTTTCAAGCAGGATGTCAGTGAGTTTAAGCCCAACATCTTCAAGAGTATTATTCTATTTAGTGTTAAGATAAGGATCAACATTTTTCCAAACTGTGTCTCCTGGGTACAGACTTATCTAAATTTGTGTTTAAGTTGATTTCCTCCTACTGCAGGGTTTTATTTTCTTTAAATGCTTTTCTAAGATTTGCTCCGCTTTCCTGAGGTCAAAGTGATTGCCAACATTAACCTCCATGGCTCAAGGATTGTAATTATAGTAGTTTTCAGTGAATTTTGGTGCTTTTATCAGACTGAAGATAGTGTCTAAGTCCTTGGTCTGAAATGGATCCCACTAGGACTTCATATGCATCTGTTGCCATGGTTATTAAAGTCAGTTTATCTTATTCCTTGTGTGCTGGGTTTGTTCCAGTAGAAGCAATGGTATGTCAAGCTTTGCTGAGATAATTTTGTAGATAGTTGTAAACAGTTCTGCCCTTAAGCATCAGAAAATGACCTCTCTCTCTCTCTCTCCCTCTCTCTCTCTCTCTCTCTCTCTAGAAGACAGATAGGACCAATGTAAAAGAAAGCACAGATCCTTGTGTTGAGGCACAATATTTCAAGTTATAAAAGACTAATACTGGGTTCCATATACACATTGTTTAATGTTGCTAAATCCGGTGATTTTTTTCTGGTATGTCATGTGCACACCTATTATTTAGTGCTATTAGTCATATGAATGCACTTAATGCCACTGTATTGTTCTACACTGATCTGATGAAGCCTCTCGCCTACTTACTGGTAGTTAGGCAAATGTACTTTAGACTCCTGAGTTTATTGAATTGTTCTCTTTCCTTACTGGCATCAGTTTCAATAACAGCAGTAAACTGATATTTCTCAACACCGAAATGGACTTTTTACTTTATGTCAAAGTCACCCAACCATAATCTTATCTCTAAGTTTATATAACAAACCTCCCTAGGCTCATTTTATGTGGCCTGAGGCAATGCTGCCTTCCTGTCCTGATTAGGTTGCCTCCCATCAGAGACTCATCTTCTGTTAGTTTACAACCTATAACATCTGTACTGATTCATTTAATTAATACTGATCCATACTTCTTTATCTAATAACTTAGCAGGTAATTCCTTATTCTCCAAATCAGTCGGTAAAATATGGAACCAACTACCAAATGACCTTACTTGCCTTACATCTCTCCCACTATTCAAAACCAACCTAAAACTCTTCCTTTCCAACCACTGGCTATGCTCTTGCCATAACCCTGACTAACCTTTTCTTTTTCCCATATTATCTGCTTGCTCCACCACCCATCCTTCTTCTTACTTCCTTCTCTTACATTTTAAATCTCCTCTCCAAACTGAGTGCCTTTTCCCTTCATAACAATAAGTTATGCTACAACTATTCTTCCAGTGCAATTGTGTATGTAAATTTTTACCTTATCTTCTGTCCAAGCTAACATAGTATTTTAAATCCCATACTCAATGTAGCATGCTGAAATTGAATGTTTATTCTATCATTTCTTTGTATTTGACTTGATTTTTTTTAAGTATTTGTAAAGTATTTTTTTTAAGTATTATTTTAGTAGTGTAGCGGAGCTTTTCTCCTCGGGCCTCCACTGAAAATGGACATGTATCCAGCTGGACTAGCCCGGTTAACAAATGTAAAATAAAATAAAATAAATAAATAAGTACTGTTTTAGCATGTAAAGACTATTGGCAATGGACCTATCTGTACATTACAAGTAATGTTTTCTTTGCAATGTATTAACAATCTGAATTACTTTGTACTTGTTTCTATTATTGCACATATTTTCTCCACAGGCCTCCACTGAAAACTGGCACTTTCTGGCCCAGTTGGACTTTCCCAGTAAACAAATATCAAATAATTAACTAATTAAATACATTATAGATGAATTAATGTCTTGCTTATAATTAATGATCAAGAAAATTCAGTATACTACCAAGGACTAGGCAGTCTATAGAATTGCATAATTTTCCACTCTCCCCAGACATCTCTGCAAAGGTTTTTCTACAACAGTCACCGATACAAGAAACTCTTACTGGAGCCTCAGTGATTCCCATGGTGGAAATTACACTTTGCTGTTTGACAAGGATTACTGCTGTGGAACTAGGACTTATGACACATGTTACTGACAACCTGTTACAACATACCTCTTTGAAAGCATTTAGATGGAACATGCTGAAACAAAAGTCAGTTATCTCTTTCCTCATTTAACCCTGTTTGGTTTACTGTCCTGAAGTGCTACAGGTTACCATAGATCTAGCACATACAGAGCCCTTTCTTTTCCCTCTCAACACACTTAGAACTGATATATCGTTAAAAAGTTGAACTCATCCTTTCATGGAAAAGATAGTATTCTCCTGACATCAAAGATGCAAGGTAGGTGTTCTCATTCACGGCTTTAGCCAGATTATCCTGACTAGCTGAAGTTATAATTACTATAGTATAATACTTTAGGATTTTAATTTGACTGGTTATCACACAGTTTTTAGTACTTGTTGCCCCATCTAAACATGGTAAATAGCATCTAAGTATCACATCACAGACACAATGAGGTACTAACACAGTTATACATAGCCAGAGACAAGATTTATATAAAGTGTTTGTATCAGTTACGCATTAGCCACTTAGGATAGGAATACAGCACATAAGCTATAACGTATTAGCTAGCGATATGAATAGATACACAGAACACTTATGAAAGATGAGACTTATCCTACTACAGCTTGGTTGAACAGCTATGACATACATTTATAGCTCCAGCTCAAGTTAATTAACAATGATCTCTTGTTAAAACAGATAAATACTGAATCTCATGTAAACTGTATTAATATCTGATGAAGCTCGTATAACGGTAAAAGCACTCATTGATTTGTTTTTCAATAAAGAAGTTTTGATTTCTAAATAAGTTTAAACTGCTTGATTACTCTGAAGTCTTAACTGAGCTTGTCTACAGTGCATGGTTCTTTTTTCCAGATTTTTTTAGGATTCTCAGCCAGTAGCTTTGTTGCTCACAACTTAGCTACCAGTTACCCCTGTGGTCTACACACACGTCTATATATCTACATAGATCTCTCTCTTATATATATATATATATATATATATATATATATATATATAGATATAGATATAGATATATACACATACATATATACACACACATCTACACATATGTATATATATGTATTGCTCTACTTCACATAATGGAATTTTCACTTACCTGAAATTGCAAAGCATGAGACGACTTCATTGAAAACCTACTTTCACAAACACTTAGATCACCGCAATTTCCCCCTGGGAAAGGAACCACTAGGCCACCTCGACAAAATAAACAAACCAAAGCAAATCAAACTCACCCAAGTGGGGGGAGGGGCTTTGCCCCCCACACCCCTGACTAAATATACCAACTCCGAGATCGCACTATAGTGGGGAAAAGGGCAAAGTTTACTATTGCAGCCACGTGTTTCCTTTCATGGAGAATTCCAGTGATCCGACTATTCATGAAAGTAAGTTTTCTGTGAAGTCTTTTCCTTTTAATTTTCGGGTAAAAGAGAAAATTTGATCATGTAAAGCGAATCCATATATATATATATATATATATATACTTTCATTCACTGAAAACACATTTCACCGAATTTCTATTCACCCACACCAAATCGCTGAAAGCTCAAATCACTGAAAACACAGTACTCTGCATTCAGTGAAATGAAAGGCAAGTAAAACGTATATGCCCTTTTCCTCACTGTAGTGCGATCTTTGAGTTAGTACATACACAGTTGGGGGGTGTGGGGGGGTCGTAGCCCCCCACCTAGTTTGCTTTTATATTTATGAATCTCATTTCACTGAAAGCTAACAATAGATTATCACAACTCTCCTTATATTCAGTAACATACAGACTGCTCCAAGACGACCTGTATCTTGCTTTTCAAGCCGAGAAAGACCCAAATTCCATTTGATCTCCTGCTTCTTCACAAAACCAGTGGCTCTACAAACACAGCAGGGCCCTAAGTCTATACCAGCAAATAGCCAACATTTACTGGCATGTTATCTCTTCCACTGCATTTGGGAGATCATACAGTATAACTCGGACACTTTGTCACAAATTTACATGGAAAGAGGAGTGACAGATACATAACATTGTGTAAGATGTAAATACTACACCATAGCATGTCTCCTGATGTAACTGATCATCCTAATCACAATGGTAAAAGCTTCTAGTTCCAGTCTCAACCTCTTGTCAAATTTCCTGCTCCATAAGCTTCACATATGTGGAGACAAGAAGCTTCACGTCACAAGCATGTGGGAAGGAGTTCATTCAGCAAAAGGTTCTGGGAGAACTCTGGGTTTAGTATGTGAGGATAAGAATGGATCTAAGGCAAACCTATCTTAAGGTCCTCAGGAATCAAGAAGGAAATGAGTATAGAGGATTAAAACCATAGCAAGAAACATTACCTGGCCTACTTGGATAGCCTTAAATGACAGATATTGATTTTTTTACTTAAGAAATACTTTTACCCTGCTTTTGTTAAATGAAAACAAGACTGTCATCACATACAAAAGTACTCGGGTAATTTGCAAGTTCATCTTGCTTTTGACACAGTAGAAAATGTACTTTCAAATAGTTCCTTTCTCCTAAAGTAATTTTTCCAAGTTAACAATAACAGATGTAATGATTATACTGTTCAGTATGTTATGACACTTGTTTAAGGCACTTTATAAAGCAATGCAGGTACAATACAGAGTCTGGAAGCTAAGGACAACTTTTGTTCCACCTAGTCTAGACATCACCCTATCCAATCTACAAAAGTCACATTTTTGAAAGCGTACTAGTCTCACAGTTCACAAAAAACATATTATGATTTCCTGTTTCACTGTTTTGATGCAACAACTCTGCAGAATGGAAGCCCCATGTACTGATAACCATGTAAGTGAACAAAATAATTCCTTTGTACAACTCACCCTCTATCTTTAGGCTGTCTTTTTGTGCAATCAAATCGCTCAATCACTCACTCAATACATAAATAATTTATCACAACTTGCTCTGTATCACAATGCAAATATCTCTGCATCATGATGTAGGATACGTGTTTTTGTTTTACTATTTCAGCATCTTCCCAATGGTCTGATGACAGCTGCCATATTTCACAGCTGTACTTTCTTATGCGTTAACAACTAAAAACATATTAATCCTAAAACTAGAATGTGTATCATCAAACACACCTATAACATGTTGGTATCTACTGTAAATATAATTAAAATCTAATGATTCACAACTCTTGACAAAAATAAACCACCACCGTCAGTCCCCAGAAAATTAAAAAATGGCTTCTAACAACAGAAAGAACCAACCTTCCTCTTTATCAGTCTGACTTGTAGTATTCATGAGCATGCTAATTTCCTCTCCAGCCATCAACTAAAAACTGCCATCTCCTACTGTTAAATTCAGCCTTAAAATGCAAGTTCATGCACTTTACTGTACTGTTTCAGCCTTGGTGAGAGTGTCACTGAGGGGATTTCTATTTTTTGGATACAACTTTTAATCCCTTAGTTCAGAAGTCTAAATTCACTGAGGTTGTTTAAAGCAAGAACCTCTTATTTAACATTTTTGACCCTGGATGTTAAATTCGGCTTCCTATTAGAACCACGAATGCTTGAAATTTCAATTGGCATATGGTCAACACCATAGGAACGAAATTTCAAGCGTTCAAAGGTTAAACGCAATGGCACTGCTCAGTGCAGAATGGGAGAATTTCCCTTTTCTGCACTGAAGTGCGATCTCAGAGTTGGTATATTTAAGTAGGCAGGTGTGGGGGGAAGGGGGCTAGCCCTCCTGCCTACACCTTTAAGGTAAGTTTTTTTTTAATTATATATTCAAACGTTTAAACTTCGATCATATGTTGTTGAACATATGGGATTCGAAGTTTAGAAAGTTTGAATATATAACATAGACCCTTAAATCCTTATACTGTATATTATGTTATATATATTATATTATGTTATATTATGTGTATTATGCTGGATGTACTGTATTTGTATAACTTGATGTTGGAGCTTTTCTCCCCGGGCCTCCGCTGAAAATGGATCTGGTCCAGTCGGAATTTCCCGGTTAACAAATGTAAAATAAAATAAATTATACACCTGTATACCTATTGATAAAGGGTTAGAATTTTTGTGGTTGTTTTTAGGCAAATATACCAGTATAACAAGTGAGCTGATAAACACTTGCTGAATGTTGATAGAAGTTATGCTAGAAAACAATTTCTTTTACTTTAATGGCAAGTATTATTGGCAGCTAAGGGGTGCTTCTATCTTTTGGGAATTTGGTTATGGGGTGGTTAGAATCCAAGCTATTAAAGTACATTTTTTCATACAACATATTTTTTACAAGAGGACTGTTAACAAAATAAGTTGAACAATTGAATAGTAGTATTATTAATGTCTTGGGGTTTATGTTTGGTAACATAGGATCTATTGTTCCTTATTTGGATGAGGTCGTTGGATGGGATTCCACTAGTCAGACTTTCTCTAACAAAATTTACAGGAAACCACATTTTTCTAAAAATTATTACATTATGCCAGTGCACACCCAAGTTTTATAAAAAAGAACATCCCTAGAGGACAAATTATTAGATTATCTAGACTTACTACTGATCAAATAACATTTTAGAGGGTATCCATCAGTTAATTGATGTGTTCAGTGTTAGGGAATGCAAACTTAACATGTTACAAGCTTAACAAGCTGCTAAATAAATTATTTACAAAAGAGACAATTTTTCCACCTATTCTGATTGGTGGTATTCCCAACAAATCTCATGTAAACATGTGTACAAATATTTTTAGTTGTAGTTATGTTTTAGAAATGACAGTGGATGATTTCAGGATAATAAATGTTATTAAAGACCACTGGAAAATATTTTGGGGTAACCTACCTACTTGATGTTATTGTCACTGTTCCAATTGGGAGTAGAGCCACCACCTCTCCCCTGATAAAATTTACTGGTTTTGTACACAAAGACTAGTGCTGTTAAACATTTTGTAGAGAGTAACAATAAAAAAAATATTGGTTAGTACTAACAGCAAAGAAGGGCATGTTCAAATGTGTTTTTTGTATTGTGAGGGTACAAACATTTATTTAAAACTCCTTGAGAAATCTACAGGAATTAAGCATTTCTATAGTTAGCAGTTCTATAGTTATTGCCTACATTGCGGTATGCTCACATTGTGAGGCATTTCACTCTGGCATGACCACACGTAAATTTTTCAAAAGAATTAAAGAACAATTATATGCTATCAGGACCAAAGACAATAATAATGTTTTATCTAGACATGCACTGATTTGTGGTTCTTTAGAGAAGTTTTATTTTACTGTTTTTGAACAAGTACCTATTAACTGTAGAGGTAGAAATAAACATTTTGAAAGGAGAGAAACGTCATGACAGCTAAGGCTGCAAGCTAATACATTTCCTGCAAGAAATGAAACGATAAATATTAAATGTTTGTTGGTTAGGTGTCTTAAGGGTTTTTTTTAATGACTGGTTCTTTAAATTTTGAATGTTCTGATATATAATCAGTTTACTGATCAATTGAGTCATTTTGGTGACTGATGTAACTGTTTTATAAAATGAATGGAATAGCACTGTTATTCATTCTGAAGAAGTCCAGAGTCGGGCATCATCATCATCCCCCTTTTTCCCATTTTTCATCCCCCTTTTTCCCATTTTTCTACAGGGCGTCAGGTTATCATGAAAACTGTCACCAGCTCTCTTGATTCAGTGCCACAAGCCTGCCTTTTTCAACACTCATCAAGCATATCTTCTTTCACACAATCCATCCACCTCTTTGCTGGATGTCCTCGCTTCTTACCTTCTTCTTGTCTGTCCCAAATCTTCCTCAACAGATTGTCTTCTGCTTTTCTGCACGTGTGTCCAAACCACTGTAATATGTTCTCTTTTTTTTCTGCAATTGGAGCTTCTTTGGCTTCTGTCCTCATTTCTTTGTCTGTTCCACAGTGTTCAATCTACCACCATTCTCAGGTACTTTGTTTCCATCACCTCTAGCTTCTTCAACTGTCCTGCCTTTACTGCCAAAGTTTCTGTACCATACAGCAGTACTGGTCACACCACTGTCTTCTACACCTTACTCTTCAGCTTCTTCTGTCAGACTACACCTGACACACTATGCCAGTTGGGTGCAGCCCCTCTGATTCTAGCTTTGACCTCTTCATTCAAACTTCCCATCTCCTCAACCACCCCTCCCAGATACTTGAATCAGTTTACCTGTTCCACTAACTTAAAATGAAGAGATACTCCCTTTTGCTGCAGTGAACTGTCCAATAAATAATCCACAAACCAAAAGACAGCTGATTCACCCAGGCTAACACTGCGCTGAAAAGCAAATAAAACTGTGTGCACAACCCAGTGATAAAAGTTCTGTTAAAATGCAGAATTTAATAAAAAAGGTAAAATAAAATAAGAACAAAAATAATAAAAATCAAGTCCCTTGTCCAACGATAAGTGCTTTTGAATAGTTCTTCTTCAGATCGTATAATCAAATGGGACATTCATCTGTATATATGAGTCAGTCAGAATTATTCACCCAATCAGAATATCAACACCAAAATTCGGACCAATCCATCTTTGGCTTTCTCCATTTGATTTGCATAAACCAGGTTAACAATCCATAGTACTGATGAGATATGCAAAATAGGTGATGTTTGTGACCAATAGCACTTCCAAAAGAAGTAACAGGTGAAACAGCTTGCTTTCATGCATGCATGCTTGGAGGCATGCTTCACACCAATGTGTAAAATATGCAGAATACGTGAACTAAACAGCCAATAGTGGCTTCCAAGAAGCAGCAAAAAACAAGTCTGCTAGCCTTCATGAATTCTTATCAAAAACTTATTGAATAATTCCAGAAGCAATTTTTTACATATTTCCAATGTTCAATAAAAGAAAAATAGCGCAAACAATAAGTGGATGACCTAAATAGCCAATAGTGGCTTCCAAAGAGCGGCAGAAAACAAATCTACTAACTTTCATAAATTCCTATCATGAAACTTCTTTTCTTTTCTAAATAACCCAAAAGAAGTTTTTTACGTATCTCTGATGTTCGGTAAAAAGGATGACAGAAGAATAGTAAACATCGCTGTCGATAAAAATAGGTGAAGTCACCATTGAGATTTCATTTCCTAAGACAGGAATATAGAAGGACAATTACTAGGTGACAATAATTGTCAGGGCTCCATGTCTTTGCATGGCTACATTTATACCTCAATAAATTCACATGGTGACTGCCTATAAGTTTTTCCTGAAAAAAGTAAAATATACAAGTTTCAGACTTCATTTCATCCTTCCAAATTCAGTATAAGTTTCTGACTTCATCACATCCATTCAAGATCAGTAGGAATTTTTCACTGAAGTTCCACCATCTCTGTTCAGATGTTTGTCATTCATAAATTATACTGTCCAGATTTGTTTAGATGAAACCAGAGCAGGAAAGATATGGGCATGTTAAACCACAAATAGTATATGTCAACAGCATCAAATCTTCTAGTCTTGACACTAACACAATCGAGCTTAATCAGCTTCCATTAGGACATAGGTGCTCTTATGAAGCAAAATGACAAGTATGTTATTTCATTATAGCAATGTATGCAAGTTTCAGATTGCATTCCATCCTTCCAATATTAATATATAAATTTCTATCTTCTTCCCACCCATTCAAAATCAATAGGAGATTTTACTTAGGTTCCAGATGTCTCTTCAGATATTTATCATTCATTACTTATAATCTCATTAGCTCAAGGTCGATCTACGTCTCTTCAAGACAGGTTTCAATGGTATGACACTATTCAACCCCAGATGTTGATCAGCTCTGAGGTTTATTACCCATTTGGTTTCCCTAAGTTCGTTATATTCTCAATATCCCCTTTTTTGGGGCCAATATATATGGTCTCTATGGCTTTATATGAAAACAGATTATCTTTATGCTGACTGACAAGATTAGCTAGGGCATTATGAACATCCTGGTTCGCAATGTCCCTTTGATGCCTCTGTATGCGTTTCTTAAACATTTGGTTTGTTTTGCCTACATAAAATAACTGGCATGATCTACATGTAGCCAGATAAACAACATTGCTCGTAATGCAGGTTGCTTTGACATCAAATGTGTAAAGTCTCTTCATTCTTGGATGCTCAAACTTGTTGCTACTATCTATCAGAGTATAAATATTGCAATTACCACACATGAAAGCCCCCTTCAGTTCTTGAATCTGCTTTGTCTTTTGTGTACTTATGCACAATAAGCTTTTCAAATTCCTCTTGTTTTTGTAGCAGAAACGTGGTCTTTCTCCCACTATATCTTTCAACTGGGAGTCTTGCATTAAAATGGGCCAAAACTGTTGGATTATTTGCTGAATTTGATAGTTGTCCATGCTATAAGTTAGAGCAAATCTGGTCAGTGTATCTTTATCCTTCTTCCTATCTTCCTTTTCCTGCATTGGTAACCAAGTATTTCCCTTTATAACCTCTTTCTTTCAAATTTTCCTGTAAAAGGCTCACTTCTCTATTACGTGTATCCTCTTGGTTACAACGTTTATTAATCCTGTCAGTTTCATTTCTCATGATGTTTCTGGTAATATGTCTAGGATGCATACTGCTTTTCAGCAAATAATGGTTACGCCAGGTACTTTTCCTATGTAGTTCAGTTTCTAGTTCTCCTTTTTCATTGAGCATAACATAATTATCCAAAAAACTTACTGTTATTTTGGAATAGTTAGAACTGAAAGTCAAAAACAAAGTAGTTGTATTCAAATAATTATGGAAGAGCAGAAATTGCTCTAGGCTTCCTTTCCATAAGATGAACAGGTCATCTACAAAACGCCCATAGTACAAAATGTTATCAAACCATGGGTTGTCAGTACTTAAAACAAATTCCAACTCCCATTGAACTAGAACTAGGTTCGAATAACTATTGGCACAGGGGGTGCCCATGGCAACCCCCCATTTCTGTAAATAGCTTTGTTCACCAAATAAGAAAAAAATGTTCTCCAAAATCAACTCAAGTAAGTCACAAATAGTTCGAGTTTCTAATGCACTCTTCCTTGCAGATATTAGTCTTCTTATTGAATTTATACCTGCTTCATTCGGTACGGTGGTAAAACTACTATTGATATCCAATGTGGTAAGAAGAAGGCTGGATTTATCCAATATTGCTTCCATCACTGGATGCAATTTATGAAGGAAGTCATCTGTGTCTCAACACTGTACCATGATTCTTTAAAATTTCTTTCAGTTCTCTTTCTACAAATAGGGACATATTCTCTGTAATGCAACCTTGGCCCGAGACAATGGGACGTAGTGGTGGATCTTGAAGCTTTTTATGAATCTTTGGTAAGCCATTAATACTGGGAACTGTAGGATTGGTGACATCTAAGAAGTTAAATAGATCTAAGTCAAGTTGCCTTTGTAAAACCATATCACGTAGATATGATCTAACTTTGTGTATAGCTCGGTTGACATCCAAAGGTGTGACAGCAGTATAAGTTTTCGAATCGTTCAACATTTCTTCCATTTTACTGAAATACCATGAGGAATCCACATCTTTTTCTGCTGGTTTCAGTATGACTACTCTATTCTGTTGTAAATGCTGAATGGCTTCCTTCTCTTCTGGGGTTATGTTACTAAAATGTTTGGTACGAGGATCCAATCTCAATTTCTCTACTTCATTGGTACATAATCTTGTAAATAACTCAACTGCTGGGTGACTAACGGGTACAAATGTGCTAAGTTTCCTTGGTTTCTTGTTGAGGTCCTGTTTGTTACCAAATATACTCTTTAATGTAACATTTCAACCGAAACATTTTAGATCAATGACAAATTCACTTAAATCTGATCTGAAAGAGGGAATAAAAGTCAAACCTTTTTGCAATATCGACTGTTCAGCTGCTGTTAAAACACAACTGGATATATTCACCACCAACGATTTGTTCACATCAGGTTTTTTCCTCTTCCGGTCTTGGCTTCGTGATCTGTTGCTTGTGTAATAATGCTGCTTCAAAAAAAACTGGCAAAGTAGTAGTGACTGCTAAGTGGGCACCCTCTGATTTAGGTATAGCCCCTGAAGTAGATGCTTCAGTAGTGTTAAAGTGTTGTCAGAACCTTTTTTTGTTGCTACTTTGTTTATATTTCCCTCTGCACATGGCTAACGAATCTAGCGACTCAAGGAGTAAGACAAATGCTGCTGTTTTGGATTTTCTCCAAGGAACAAACATGGAAAATGCAGACAACAATCTGAATCCACTGCTGAGCTTACATTTTGATTTGAATGAAACTAGCATTGGAAGCAATTCTAAGGAAAATGCTGACAGTTCCAGGTTTGAAACCATACTTAGGGATGATGAAACTGCTGCATACAAATTGAAAAGACTTACTTGGCAGCGGTACCATTTAGATGCATGCCTGCATCACAAAGTCATACCCAGAGGCATGCAGGTCAAATGCATGCCCAGTTATGGGAATCAACATCCTTCATTATTAGCAAGCTGGCAAGCGATCAATCTTGAAACCAGCTTCAGGTACATCAAACTTCTGTTAGAATATTTCAAACCAGAGGAAGAGAAGACTGTTCAACAGATACAAGACAAACAGAATTAGAAAAGGTGAATTTAACCCCTTATCAAATAAACAGATTGGAAATGTTACAGATCAACTTGAATATTTATGAGACAAAAATAAAAGAACAGAAAATTAAAAAACTAAATAGAGATGTACTGGATTTCAAGCATGGACGTATCTTCGAATGGCCAAGGGAGGAACAATTAGCTGGACAAAGACAACATGTTCCAATGTTCAGTAATAGTAATTCTAGTAATGGAAAAGTAAATCTGGAGACACGTAATATTAACTTTGTGGATAACTCACGTATTGAAAGTGAAGTACAGAAACTCTCAGTAGAGCAGGAACTTTTAGGTTCTGACAACACTTTAACTAACACTACTGAAGCATCTACTTCAGGGGCTCTACCTAAATCAAAGGGTGCCTACTTACCAGTCACTACTACTTTGCCAATTTTTGTGAAGCAGAATTATTACACAAGCAACAGATCACAAAGCCAAGACCGGAAGAGGAAAAAAACCCCTGATGTGAACAAATCGTTGGTGGTGAATATATCCAGTTGTGTTTTAACAGCAGCCGAAAAGTCGATATTGCAAAAAGGTTTGACTTTTATTCCCTCTTTCAGATCAGATTTAAGCAAATTCGTCATTGATCTAAAATGTTTCGGTCGAAATGTTACATTAAAGAGTATATTTGGTAACACACAGGAGCTCAACAAGAAACCAAAGAAACTTAGCACATTTGTACCTGTTAGTCACCCGGCAGTTGAGTTATTTACAAGATTATGTACCAATGAAGTAGAGAAATTGAGATTGGATCCTCGTACCAAACATTTTAGTAACATAACCCCAGAAGAGAAGGAAGCCATTCAGCATTTACAACAGAATAGAGAAGTCATACTGAAACCAGCAGACAAAGGTGGAGCTATAGTAGTTATGGATTCCTCATCATATTTCAGTAAAATGGAAGAAATGTTGAAGGATTCGAAAACTTATACTGCTGTCACACCTTTGGATGTCAACCGAACTATACACAAAGTTAGATCATATCTACATGATATGGTTTTACAAAGGCAAATCGACTTAGATCGATTTAACTTCTTAGATGTCACCAATCCTACAGTTCCTAGTATTAATGGCTTACCGAAGATTCATAAAAAGCTTCAAGATCCACCACTACGTCCCATTGTCTCGGGCCAAGGTTGCATTACAGAGAATATGTCCCTATTTGTAGAAAGAGAACTGAAAGAAATTTTAAAGAATCATGGTACAGTGTTAAGAGACACAGATGACTTCCTTCATAAATTGCATCCAGTGATGGAAGCAATATTGGATAAATCCAGCCTTCTTCTTACCACATTGGATATCAATAGTATTTTTACCACCATACCGAATGAAGCAGGTTCAATAAGAAGTCTAATATCTGCAAGGAAGAGTGCATTAGAAACTCGAACTATTTGTGACTTACTTGAGTTGATTTTGGAGAACATTTTTTTCTTATTTGGTGAACAAAGCTATTTACAGAAATGGGGGGTTGCCATGGGCACCCCCTGTGCCAATAGTTATTCGAAACTAGTTCTAGTTCAATTGGAGTTGGAATTTGTTTCAAATACTGACAAAAACAAGAAATGAGCCAGCAGCAAGTAGATTGTGTCAAAAAAGAGAGTAGTTTAATAAAAACTACCCCA
The DNA here is from genome assembly GCF_019279795.1 of Protopterus annectens. Lineage (NCBI taxonomy): Eukaryota > Metazoa > Chordata > Ceratodontiformes > Protopteridae > Protopterus > Protopterus annectens. The sequence continues at coordinate 27,753,764 of NC_056725.1, forward strand.
ACAGCATAATAGCATCCAAAAACAAACCGGTTTCGGCAATGGTTGAAAACCTAGCCTTCTTCAGTGTACAACATTTTGTACTATGGGCGTTTTGTAGATGACCTGTTCATCTTATGGAAAGGAAGCATAGAGCAATTTCTGCTCTTCCATAATTATTTGAATACAACTACTTCGTTTTTGACTTTCAGTTCTAACTATTCCAAACACACAGTAAGTTTTTTGGATAATTATGTTATGCTCAATGAAAAAGGAGAACTAGAAAAATACAGTTTTGTACCTAACATAAATGTAGATGTTCGAAGATCCACATTGCTGCAGTCCTAACACTTGGGTAGTCCGCTGTCCCTCGGTCGGCCCGAATATCAGAGTATAAGGCTGACATTGGTCAGGGCGCATTTGACTGACATCAGAACGTCAGGGTACAAATGCGCATGACCGACGTCATATCCTCAGTCTTTTCTTGCCCCAGATGTCAGAAGACCCTAAAAAGAAAGGTCAAAACCCATAGACAACAGCTAAACAACCAACCAGCCCAACACCAAAAATATGTACGATATATACAATATATACAATAAACACAATATACCTCAGATGGATAACCCAACCCACACAACCACCTCAAACTACAGAGGGGAAGGAGGGAGGGTAAATTGGACTGCAGCAATGTGGATCTTCGAACATCTACATTTATGGTAGGTACAAAACTGTACTACGTTCTTCATCTCACATTGCTGCAGTCCTAACACTTGGGTAGAATCCCAAAGTAGAGGTAAGGGAGGATGGCTAAACTATAATGAAGCAGGAGCTGCCAAAATGCCCTGCAACACAGCAGTGGCAAACCCAGCCCTGGATTTAGAGTACAATGGAAGGTGGTAATGCCTAGAGAAGGTATGCACTGAACTCCAAGTGGCTGCCTCCAAAATATCCTTAGTTGCCACCCCCCTCAAAAAAGCTGTTGAAGTGGCAGTAGCCCTAGTGGAATGAGGCCTAATCTCAGCTGGAATCTCTTTGCCATGATGGGAATAACAGAAAGCAATGCAAAATCCAATCCACTTAGAAATAGTTTGTTTTGACACGGGCTTGCCCTGAGAGCACAAAGCAAAAGAAACTAATAACTGCTGAGATTGCCTGAACCCTTTAGTTCTGTCCAAATAATATCACAACTGCCTGTGTACATCTAAAGTGTGCAAAATCTTTTCCCCTTTATTTTGGGGATTTGCATAAAAAGTAGGCAAATGAATAGTTTGGTTTAAAGCCACACTAGAAACCACTTTAGGCATAAAGGAAGGATTAGTACGTAAAGATACCCTATCCTTACGGAAAATTAAGAAAGACTCAACTGCCATAAGGGCCTGCAATTCAGAAACCCTTCTTGCATAGGTAATGGCCAACAAAAAAGCAGTCTTCCATGACAAATATTTCAACTCAGCAGTAGCTGCAGGCTCAAAAGGTTGTAGAGTGAGTTTCTCCAACACAAAATTGAGATCCCAAGCATGAGTAGGAGCCCTTCGTGGGGGTCTTATATTCTTTGCCCCTCTAAGAAATTGCTTGAACAAAGGATGAGAAAACAATGGTGGGTCACAGTCGTAGTGAGCTGAAATTGCTGCAGCATGAATCTTAATAGAAGAGAAGGACAAACCTTTGTCTAATAACTCAGTAAGATATTGAAGAGCCACACTTAAATCAGGCTCAGAAACATCCAAATCCTTAGCTGCACTCCAAAACAAAAATCTCTTCCATTTATCTGCGTACACTTTCCTTGTACTAGGCCTTCTAGCTTCCAAAATCACATTCAAAACTTGCTGTGGAAGTTGAGACCCTCTATGGTTTAAAACAGAATATGCCAGGCTGTTAGATGAAGAGAGTGAAGTTTGACATTGAGCAAACGACTGTCCTCCTGGGACAACAGATGTGGAATCAAAGGCAAAGGCCATGGAGGCTTCCATACTAGACTTCTCAGTAATGGGTACCAGTGCTGTCGAGGCCAATCTGGAGCTATCAAAATCATCCTTGGCTTGTCCTGTCTGACCTTCAGAAGTACCTTTGGGAGGAGAGGCAGAGGTGGAAAGGCATACACATGAAGATTTTTCCAACTGAAAGAAAGAGCATCCACTTTCCAGGCTGTGGGAGGAAACCTCTTTGTGCAAAACTTTGGCAGCTGATGGTTTAGTGGAGAAGCGAACAGATCTATGTCTGGAGTTCCCCAGGACACTGTCAATTTCTGAAATACATGAAGATCCAGTTTCCACTGTGGGGATCCATGATTTGTCTGCTTAACACATCTGCTAAGGAGTTCTGTGCTCCTGGCAGAAACCTTGCCTGAAGACTTAGTTGTAAACTGAGAGCAGTCTCCCACAAAATCATTGCTTGCCTGCATAGAGGATAAGAATGTGTTCCCCCTTGCTTGTTGATGTACCACATGACAGTTGTGTTGTCTGTTAGAATCAACACCTGCCCTGGAAGAAGTAAATCCTTGAAAGCTATTAATGCAAACTGGACTGCTAACATCTCCTTCAAGTTGATATGTAGATGCTGTAGTCTGACAGGCCACTTGTCTTGTATCCACTTTCCGTTCAGATGAGCTCCCCAAGCTTTGTCCGAGGCATCTGTCGTTAAAATTTGACTAGCCTCTGGCCGGGTCACAGAGAGTCCCTTGTTTAGGTGACATTCCTGAGCCCACCACAAAAATTCCTTTTGAATGCAAGGTATTATTGGAATGACAGTGTCCAGATCCTGGCAGTGCTGTGTCCATACATTCTTGAGATACCATTGCAACTTCCTCATATGCAGTTTGGCATTGGGAAGCACCAGAATACAAGATGCCATGAACCCTAAGGCTTGAAGGACTGTCCTTGCAGTCAGCCCGGACTGAAGAGATAGATGATGGAAGTAAAGGGAAAGATTCTTTTGTTTGTCCGGGGTTAGAAAGGCCATCTGGGATGCTGTATTCAGTCTTACACCCAGAAAGCACATGTCTTGAGAGGGTACTAGACTGAACTTTATTTCGTTCACAGAATACCCCAGGCATCTTAGCACTGCTATCACATATTCCAAATGACGAAGAAGCTCTTCCCTTCCTTGAGCCAGAATCAGGCAATCGTCCAAATAAGGATAGATTTGTATTCCTTTCAGCCTGAAAAAAGCTATCACTGGAGCCAGAACTTTCGTAAATACTCTGGGCGCAGTAGATAAGCCAAAGGGCAATGCAGAGAACTGATAGTGAGAAGTCCCAGTCCGAAAACGCAGATACTTCCTGCAACTTAGTCTGATAGGAACATGAAGGTATGCCTCTTTGAGATCCAAAGTTACCATCCAGTGATCCTTGCCCAGCAGGGGTAAAAGCTGTTGTAACGTCAACATCTTGAACTTGGGAATGTCCAGATAAGTGTTGAGGACAGATAAATCCAAAATTGGTCTCCACGTGTTCCCCTTTTTTGGTACAAGGAACAGGTGAGAATAAAATCCTAGGCCCCTTTCTGGCATAGGAACCGGCTGTATGGCCCCTATTTGGAGTAACAGAGAAATTTGCTTGTGAGCCTCTATTCTTTGTTGAGGAGGAATGTCTGGCATGCCTGTGAAAGGAGGCAAGGTATGGAAATAAAACCTGTAACCGTGATGTATGATGTCCAATACCCATCTGTCTTGGGTAATCAACCTCCAATTTTCTTTGAAAAGAGCCAACCTTCCTCCCAAAGGTGCTGCCAGGCGAGAAGGTTCTGGCAGCTGAAAAGGTAGGTCATTGGGTCTGTTTACGAAAGGACTGACCCCTGCCCTCACCTGAAGACTGTGCAGGAGAACTCCCTGTCCTAGGCCTGAAAGAGCCCTGACCTCTGCCCCTAGACTGGGAATCATAAGAAGGATACGTCCACCCCTTAGTAGGCCAATTTCTACTAAACTTTGGAGGCTGAACCTGCAAAAATTCTTTAACAGTCTGCATAGACTTAGCCTTGTCTTCCATTTTCTTTAAAACTGCCTCAACAGGAGAACCAAACAAGACATCAGATTGCAAAGGGGCATCCAAAATCCTAGTTTTAACATGGTCAGATAAATTTTGATCCCGCAGCCAGGCATGCCTGCGAAGAACTGACCCAGTGGCAGCCACCCTGGACGAGGCCTGTACAGCATCAAAACCACATTGCAAAGAGTGCTTACCCACCTGTTCAGAAACATGCACTAAATCTTGTAACTCTTTACAATCAATACCTTCCGCCAGAGCATCAACCTTAGATTTCAACTGTGAAAGGAGATAATTTTGATATTTCAACATGTGAAACTGGCAATTCAAAGCTCTCATGGCTAGAGTGGAAGAAGTATAAACTTTCTTTCCCCATCTATCCAAGGCCCTGGCCTCTTTATCTGCAGGAACCGGATTCTTGACAACAGAAGCCTTAACACCCTTAGGCCCCTGGCTAACAGTTTCTGGGTCTGCCCTAGGACTCTTAAAAAGATACTTATGAGCTTCAGGCACCCTGTAATACCTATCAGGTTTAACAGGAGCAGGAGGCAAAGAATCAGGATTAAGGGAAGCCTCTGCAAACACATCTTCCTCCACATTTAGAACAGGAGGTATAGCCAAAGGCCTATGCTGGGGTAAAAACAAAAATTCCCTAAGCCTTTTCCTGGAATCAGAGAAGTCCTGACCTTCCCATTTAAAATGCTCTCTCATGGAGTGAAGGGTCTCTGAAAAAGAAAAATCCTCAGGAGGAGAAGCTGAAGGAGTAGAATCATCCACATCAGAATCAGAATAATGAGCATATTCCTGTAAGTCTTCAGCCGAAGACTCAGACACATCTGAAGCCTGCTCCCAATCCCCCAACACTGGTTCCATCCTAGGCCTCTTATCAGGAGGGGGCATAGAGCCTCTAATTAAAGTAATTAAATCTTCTGCCATTTTAAGCATGTGCTTCTTGGGCACAGAACCTGAAGAACTAGGAGTGACACCCACAGAAGCTAAACTAGACCTGCCTCTAGGAGAAGCCTTGGAAGCAGAAAGAGAGGGCCTAGACCCCTTAGGAAGGGAGGGGAGTACAGTTATCTGAGAAGCCCCTACAGCCTGACCTGCCTCCTGGGAGGCCACATCCTGTAAAATCAAAGTTTCTCCCTGAGACTCCAGAGAGGCCTCCGTTGGAACCACCGGTTCCACTGACGCCTCTAAAGAACCGGCGTCTGGTTCGACGACTCCTCTAACCTAGGTTTAACTGCCTTGTCCTTACGCTTCTTTGAGGAAGCCGGCGTCGGAGCATCCGACGGCATTTTGTAATTGCACCGCTTCCCAAAGACCAACCTGGCACAATCCAACCTACGCTTTACAGTGCGTTTATTGAACCTAGCACAAAAGCGGCACCCAACAACGTCGTGCTCAGGTCCCAAACAAGGTATACACAAATTATGGTAATCCCTATGCGGTATCTGTTTCCCACAAGAAATACAGTTATTCACTTTTTCTGACATCCGGTAAACCACTGAGGCAAGAAAAAAACAAAATATTCCCCAACGGGGTACTTAACCAACTCTGACTTCGGTCTGAAACTCCGAATTCGAAAAATTTCAGAACGCCGAACGGCACTTGCAACACTGCTTCTGCATCGGACCATGCGGCAAAAAAGACTGAGGATATGACGTCGGTCATGCGCATTTGTACCCTGACGTTCTGATGTCAGTCAAATGCGCCCTGACCGACGTCAGCCTTATACTCTGATATTCGGGCCGACCGAGGGACAGCGGACTACCCAAGTGTTAGGACTGCAGCAATGTGAGATGAAGAAAGTACAGTTTTGTACCTACCATAAATGTAGATGTCCGAACTGGATAGCATCTGCAGTCATAACAAGTGGGTTGTCCTGTCGTCAGGCAGCCCTGCAGTCGGCCGGATTCCAAAGTCCGGGTCCGGCTTCGGCTGATGTCGCACTCCACCCGGCGTCATCTCTGTTGGTCTTCGGGTATAAAAGCATCAGCCGACGCCATTTTCCTCAGTGTTTCTTGCCCCAGATGCCAGTAGCCCTCTTGCAGGGTAAAATTTGGATAGATGCCAATGTTTCCAAATAGATAGAGGTAAACACAACAATAAGCATATATGTACATATATACAAACAAATACACCATAAAAGACCCCCCCCCAACAGCTAGCTATTAGGAGGGTAAACACCCTAGGAGTACCACAGAGGGGAAGGAGGGAGGGTAATCCTGACTGCAGATGCTATCCAGTTCGGACATCTACATTTATGGTAGGTACAAAACTGTACTATGTCCTTCATGGATGCATCTGCAGTCATAACAAGTGGGTAGAATACCATAGCCAACTAGGGGGAGGAGGATAAAGGTAGATTATGGTGTGTTTAAGATCCCTTGCAGTACAGCAGTGGCAAACCCTGCTCGGGATCTGGAATAAAGAGGAAAATTATAATGCTTGGCAAATGTATGCACGGAGGTCCAAGTAGCCGCCTCAATAATGTCTTTGGTTGCCACTCCTCGTAAGAAGGCTGTGGTAGTGGCTGTTGCCCTTGTAGAATGAGGTCTTATGTTCTGTGGAATTGGTTTTCCATGGAAGGAGTAACAGTATCGTATGCAATTTCCTATCCATTTGGAGATTGTCTGTTTGGAAATAGCTTTTCCTTCCCTTCCTGTTGCATAGGCTACAAAAAGTTGGTCAGTCTTTCTGCTATTTTTTGTTCTGTCCAAGTAGTAGCGTAGCTGTCTATGTACATCCAAGGTATGCAGTATTCTTTCCCCTCTGTTTTGTGGGTTGGGAAAGAAGGTAGGTAGGTGGATTGCCTGGTTTAAAGATACTCTGGATACCACCTTAGGCATAAATGTAGGATTAGTCCTCAAGGACACTCTATCTTGGTGGAAGATTAGGAAGGGTTGCACTGCCATTAAGGCCTGTAGTTCTGAAACCCTCCTTGCTGAAGTAATTGCCAGTAGGAAAGCAGTTTTCCATGACAGGTGTTGTAGGTCTGCTGTTGCTGCTGGTTCAAAGGGTGCTAGTGTCAACTTTTCTAGCACAAAGTTTAAGTCCCAAGCTGGTAATGGTGGTTTCCTTGGAGGTTTTACATTCTTGATTCCTCTGAGGAACTGCCTGAGCAAAGGGTGCGAAAAACAGGTGGATCAAAGCTGTATTCTGCTGAAATAGCTGATGCATGTATCTTGATGGAGGAGTAGGACAGGCCTGAATGAAGAAGTTCGGCCAGATACTCCAGAATGTTAGGCATATCTATGTTTGACACATCTTTTCCTCTTCGGTACTCCAAATGACAAACCTTTTCCATTTTCCAGCATAGTTCTTTCTTGTTGAAGGTCTGCGTGCTTCAAGAATAATGTCTTTAACTCTTTGGGAAAGTTCTGGATTAGCTGCTGCTATGTGATGTTCCATGCAGTCAGTTGCAGCGTTTTAGGTTTGGATGTATGATGCTGTAGTTGTTCTGAGTTAACATCAAAGGCATCCGGGTATTGGCCACATGTTGTTCCGAGACATGCTCTTCAGTAGTGGGTACCAGTGTTGTCTTGGCCAGTTTGGGGCTATCAGGATTATCCTTGGACGTTCTTCCTTGATTTTTAGTAGTACCTTGTGTATCAAAGGAAGAGGTGGGAATGCATATGCTGTTAGGCCTTTCCAGTTGAAGGAGAGTGAGTCCACTTTCCATGCTAGTGGGTGGAATGTCCTTGTGCAGAATTTTTGAGCTGGTGATTGAGAGGTGATGCGAATAGGTCTATCTGTGGCATTCCCCATTTCTTTGAGATGGTCTTGAAGATGTCCGGTGCAGCTTCCATTCGTGGGCATCCGGTGGTTCTGCTTAGTATGTCTGCTAGAGTATTGTCTTTCCCGGTACAAATATTGCCTGTAACTGAATGTTGTAGCTGAGTGCCAGGGTCCACAGCTCCAAGGTCATTCTGCATAGGGGTATGAATGAGTGCCTCCCTGTTTGTTGATGTACCACATGACTGTGGTGTTGTCTGTCCTTATCATCAACTGGCCCTCTTTGAGGAATGGTTTGAACTTTTGGATTGCCAGTTTTACTGCCAGCATTTCTTTTAGATTGATGTGCAGGTGAAGTTGATCCTGTGTCCACAATCCTTGCACGCATTTGTCCAGCATGTGGGCCCCCCATCCTAGGTCTGAAGTGTCTGTTGTGATGGTCTGGCTTGGTTGACATCTGCGGAAGGGCAGGCCTGGGTTTGACTGGCATGCCTGAGCCCACCATAGGAACTCCTGTTTTAAGCATGGAATTAGTGGGATTTCTGTTTCTAGACTGTGTCTGTGTTGGGACCATAAATTCTTTAGGTACCACTGTAGTTTCCTCATATGTAGTCTGGCAAATGGGACCAAGATTATGCATGATGCCATGAAGCCCAAGGCCTGTAGAAATTTTCTTGCTGTTAACTTGTTCAGTTTTGTTAGTGCCAAGAAGTAAAGAGGAAGTTCTTTTGTTTTTCTGTAGTCAGGAATGCCATTTGTTGTACTGTGTCCAATTCAGCCCAAGAATGTCCTTGTTTGGGATGGTATCAGCCTTGACTTTTGTAAATTGACTGTGTATCCCAGTCCTTGTAGCAAGTAAATGACCCTTTGTAAATCTGTTGTCAGCTTGCTTTTGTTGTCCCTTGTAGCAGGCAGTCGTCCAGGTATGGGTAAATTTGAATTCCCTGTAGTCTGCAATGGGCGATTACTGATGCCAGGCATTTTGTGAATACTCTGGGCAGTAGATAAGCCAAAGGGCAATGCTGAGAATTGATAGTGCTCTGATCCTGCAAGAAATCTGAGGTATCTTCTGCAGATTGGTCGAATGGGGACGTGCAGGTATGCCTCCTTGAGATCTAGAGTTACCAGCCAAGACTCCTTGCCCAGCATGGGAAGAAGTTGCTGTAGGGTCAGCATTTTGAATTTTGGGACAATGATGTATGTATTTAAGGTGGACAGGTCGAGAATTGGTCTCCAACTTTTTCCTTTCTTGGAACTAGGAATAGTCTGGAGTAGAACCCCTTTCCTTGTTCTGCTGTTGGCACTCTTTCCACAGCTCTCATGTTTGCTAACTCCATTATCTGGCGTAGAGCCTCTGTTTTTGATTTGGAGGTAGATTTGGCATTCCTCTTTGACTGGTAAAGTGTGGAAGTGAAACCGGTAACCTTGATCTATGGTTTGTAAAATCCACTTGTCTTTTGTTATGTAGTGCCAGTTCTTTGAAAATAAGGTTAACTTTCCGCCTAGAGGAGCTGCTATTTGTTCCCTGGTAGGCGGATTTAGGATTAAGTCACTGTGGTTGTGCTGATGTAGTGGCAGTGGCTGTGTCTGTGCCTCTGTTGTTACCTTGCCACTGTCGTCCTCTGTAGGCACCTCCTCTGGATTGGTCTCTGCCTCTGGAACGCCTATTCCTGCCCCTTTGAAATTTTGTGGAGTCAGGAAAGGACCAATTTTTGGCAGGCCAGTTCCTGCTAAACCTTGGGGTTGAACCTGCAAGAAATCTTTAACAGTTTGAACAGATTTTGCCTTTTCTTCCATTTTCTTCATAACCTGCTGGGCAGGTGTACCAAACAAACTTGTCTTGTCCATAGGAGCATCTAGCAACTTAGCTTTAACATGATCCGTAAAGCTTGTTCCTTTAGCCATGCATGCCTTCTTATCACTGTGCCTGTCATGGCTGATCTAAATGAAGCCTCCAGTGCATCATAGCCACATTTTAAGGAATGGTTGCTAACCTGTTGTATGTTATTTACCATCTCTAATACATATTTCTTATCAAGAGATTCATCAGTAGTTAGTTTTTAGTTAACTGATCAAGCATAAACTCTTGGTATTGTATCATGTGAAACTGACAGTTTAAAGCTCTAGCTGAGAGAGTAGCTGAAGTGTAGACCTTTTACCCCATCTGTCTAGTGACCTTGCTTCCCTTTCAGAAGGAATAGGGTTTTAGCTGTGGTCGCTGCTACTGCCTTGGGACCCTGGGATATAGTTTCTGGGTCTGCAAGTGGGGCCTTGTAAAGGTGGTGATGAGTATCTGGCACCCTGTAAAATCTGTCTGGTTTGGCAGGGGCTGGGGTAAAGAATCTGGAGCGGAGCAAACATCATTGAAAGCATCATCCACCACAGAGAGAACAGGAGGTATAGCTAAGGGCCTGTGCTGTGGGAGGTGCAGAAAGGTCCTAAGTCTTTTCTGGAGTCTGAAAAATCCTGTTGCTGCCATTGGAACTGTTCTCGCATGGCATGCAAGGTTTCCCCAAAGGAGAATTCTTCTGGTGGGGAAGCAGCTGGAATGGATTCTTCAGCATCAGAATCTTCAAAATTGGAGAAGGGAGCCTCAGGCTGGTCAGTTATGTCTGATTCATCAGCAGAATCATCAGAAGACACTGGCTCAGGGGCTCTGCCCTAGGTCTCTTCTCTGGGGGCTGAGAGGCCCTGTCTGGGTGAGATTGAGATCCTCTAATTAAAGAAATTAAATCTTCTGCCAAAGAAAGCATTTGAGAACTAGAAGAGGGCCTGGATGAGGGGGTTTAACAGGCACTGATTTAGTAGTCTTGGCTGCTTTAGCCCTGGCGAAGGCCTTAATGGACATGGCTGCTGGAGGCCTAGCAGCACCACGCAGGGGTAGAGACATCCAAGGGATGGTGTCTGATAAGTCAACCACCGTAGTGGGTAAAATTTCTGAGGTCGATTCAAGAATTGTAGCAGGGGCCTCAGTTGTAAGAATAGGTTCAGCTGTACTTTGAGCAGTTTTCGGTTTCGCCGAAACCGAGACACTCGCGGTTTGCTTTGCCGTGGTTTCGGCCGAAACCGCTGACCGCGAGTGTCGGTCTTTATCTTTGCGTTTTTTGGAAGATTGGGTAGTCGGAGGATCCGACGGCATAATGTACGCAAAATCAGTACCGAAAAACTGTTCTGCAAACTCCGACCGACGCCTTAGCGTTCGTCGGTTGAAAGAGGCACAGGCCGAACAGGCTGCTACGTCGTGGGCTGGGCCTAAACAAGGCAGACAGTAAGAGTGGAAATCTTTATGAGGTATTTGTTTCCCACAGGTTAAACAATTGTTAACTTTTTCTGACATCGGCTGAGGCAAGAAAGAGTCCCCAACGGGGTACTTAGCTTTAGAAGTCTTCGAAGTAGTATTCGGTAGAAGTAATCTCTGGATCCGACCGACCGGCACTTGCGAACAGCTTCTGCTTCGGGCGCCACGCGGCAAGAAAGACTGAGGAAAATGGCGTTGGCTGATGCTTTTATACCCGAAGACCAACAGAGATGACGTCGGGTGGAGTGCGACATCAGCCGAAGCCGGACCCGGACTTTGGAATCCGGCCGACTGCAGGGCTGCCTGACGACAGGACAACCCACTTGTTATGACTGCAGATGCATCCATGAAGGACATCATCTGAACTACATAGGAAAAGTATCTGGCGTAACCATTATTTGCTGAAAAGCAGTATGCATCCTAGACATATTACCAGAAACATCATGAGAAATTAAACTGACAGGATTAATAAACGTTGTAACCAAGAGGATACACGTAACAGAGAAGTGAGCCTTTTACAGGAAAATTTGAAAGAAAGAGGTTATAACGGGAAAGACTTGAGGTTACCAATGCAGGAAAAGGAAGATAGGAAGAAGGATAAAGATACACTGACCAGATTTGCTCTAACTTATAGCACGGACAACTATCAAATTCAGCAAATAATTCAACAGTTTTGGCCCATTTTAACGCTAGACTCCCTTTTGAAAGATTTAGTGGGAGAAAGACCACGTTTCTGCTACAAAAACAAGAGAACTCTGAAAAGATTATTGTGCATAAATACACATAAGACGAAGCAGATTCAAGGACAGAAGAGGACTTTCATGTGTGGTAATTGCAATACTTGTACTCTGATAGATAGTAGCAACAAGTTTGAACATCCAAGAACGAAGAGACTTTACACATTTGATGTCAAAGAAACCTGCATTACGAGCAATGTTGTTTATTTGGCTACATGTAGATTATGCCAGTCATTTTATGTAGGCAAAACAAACCAAATGTTTAAGAAATGCATACAGAGGCATCAAAGGGACATTGCGAACCAGGATGTTCATAATGCCCTAGCTAATCATGTCTGTCAGCATAAAGATCATCTGTTTTCATATAAAGCCATAGAAACCATATATATTGGCCCCAAAAAGGGGATATTGAGAATATAACTGAACTTAGGGAAACCAAATGGATAATAAACCTCAGAGCTGATCAACATCCGGTGTTGAATAGTATCATACCACTGAAACCTGTCTTGAAGAGACGTAGATCGACCATGAGCTAATGAGATTATAAGTAATGAATGACAAATATCTGAAGAGACATGGTGGAACCTAAGTAAAATCTCCTATTGATTTTGAATGGATGGGGAGAAGTTAGAAATTTATATATTAATATTGGAAGGATGGAATGAAGTCTGAAACTTGCATACATTGCTATAATGAAATAACATACTTGTCATTTTGCTTCATAAGAGCACCTATGTCCTAATGGAAGCTGATTAAGCTCGATTGTGCTGGTGTCAAGACTAGAAGATTTGATGCTGTTGACATATACTATTTGTGGTTTAACATGCCCATATCTTTCCTGCTCTGGTTTCATCTAAACAAATCTGGACAGTATAATTTAGGAATGACAAACATCTGAACAGAGATGGTGGAACTTCAGTGAAAACTTCCTACTGATCTTGAATGGATGTGATGAAGTCAGAAACTTATATATACTGATTTTGGAAGGATGAAACAAAGTCTGAAACTTGTATGTTTTACTTTTTTCAGGAAAAACGTATAGGCAGTCACCATGTGAATTTATTGAGGTATAAATGTAGCCATGCAAAGACATGGAGCCCTGACAATTATTATCACCTAGTAATTGTCGTTCTATATTCCTGTCTTAGGAAATTAAATCTCAATGGTGACATTGCCTATTTTTCGACAGCGATGTTTACTATTCTTCTGTCATCCTTTTTACCGAGCATCAGAGATATGTAAAAAAACTTCTTTTGGGTTATTTAGAAAAAGAAAAGAAGTTTCATGATAGGAATTTATGAAAGTTAGTAGATTTGTTTTCTGCCGCTCTTTGGAAGCCACTATTGGCTATTTAGGTCATCCACTTATTGTACGTGCTATTTTTCTTTTATTGAACATTGGAAATATGTAAAACTTATTACTTATTATACAGCACGAACTTCTTCTTCTTGTAACATTTGTTAATGTCTGGTATGCACTTCACAGATAAAGATTCTAGTTGTCTACTGATGTACTATGTTCTTCATCTGTAAATATGTTGTAAGTAATTGCTATGTAAATTGTTATTCACTATGTCATCCAATGTATATATATATATGTCTGTTTATTTTAACTGTGGAGCTTTTCTCCCCGGGCCTCCACTGAAAATGGACCTACGTCCAGTCGGACACTCACAGTCAACAAATTTAAATAAATAAAGAATAAATAAAACAAATAAATAAAAAAACTGCTTCTGGAATTATTCAATAAGTTTTTGATAAGAATTCATGAAGGCTAGCAGACTTGTTTTTTGCTGCTTCTTGGAAGCCACTATTGGCTGTTTAGTTCACCTATTCTGCATATTTTACACATTGGTGTGAGGCATGCCTCTAAGCATGCATGAAAGCAAGCTGTTTCACCTGTTACTTCTTTTGGAAATGCTATTGGTCACCAATATCACCTATTTTGCATATCTCATCAGTACTATGGATTGTTAACCTGGTTTATGCAAATCAGATAGAGAAATCCAAACATGGATTGGTCCGAATTTTGATGTTGATATTCTGATTGGATGAATAATTCTGACTGACTCATATATACAGATGAATGTCCAATTTGATTATACGACCTGAAGAAGAACTATTCGAAAGCGCTTATCGTTGGACAAGGGACTTCATTTTTATTATTTTTGTTCTTATTTTATTTTACTTTTTTCATTAAATTCTGCATTTTAACAGAACTTTTATCACTGGATTGTACAGACAGTTTTATTTGCTTTTCAGCACAGTGTTAGACTGGGTGAATCAGCTGTTCCACTACCTTCCCTTCTATCTCTATTCTCAGCTTCTTCTATTTCCCCATTGCTTGTTGTTTGCTGCCATTACCACCTCTTATCTATGACTAGTTTCATCCCATATGCCTTCAGTTTTGCATTCCATTCTCCTATCCTTTGTTGAAGTTCTAGCTCAGAGTCTGCCTGTAATGCCACACCGTCTGCATACAGCAACTTTGTTGATCTGTCCCCTCTGACCTGTTTGCTAATGTAGTCCATCACTGGTATGGACAGCAGTGAGCCAAGAGCTTAACCCTGGTGTACACCCACTCCCACTGGGAACCCCTCTGTGAGGCTGAACACTGTTCATACTTAAGCCATTAGGTCCTTCTGCATACCCTGAATCAGGCAAAAGCACTAAATAAATCAGAGTTTTTATCTTACAACTGGTGTAATTTGGTGGTGATTTTGGCAGTGTTTCATTTTTTATTTATCTTCAACATATTGAACATTTTTTGTTCAGAAGAGTGAATTGGCTGTTATAGATGGGACAAGAAAATAATAGGAATAGTTTGTAAGGTACAGAAAATGGTGGTAAGTAAATACAGGGCTACTAGTGGGAAGAAAAAGGAGTAAATTGGGAAATACAGTAGAATGACAGTAAACAGATGCATGGATAATGAGTTGAAAGATATAAGACCACAGTGAAGTAAATTTGATGAGGCATATAGGAGAAGAAGATTTAAGAGAGGACCAAGTGGAAAGTTATGGGAGTGGTTGCTGGAAAGAGAGTTCTTGGGTAAAGAACATAACCAGAACAGGTTAGATAAGGATGTCAATGAGAATTATTTTGCATGGGTAGACTTGGAGAATGAGTTTTAGTGGTTATTAAGGATTTGAGGTATTACTATACTGAATGGCATGAACATGGCCATGTTACCACCAGATTCTGTTTAAAGCTTAAGACATCATGGGATGTTTTAAGGTGAGTGGGATGGAGTTCCACATATCAGATGCACAGGAGAAGAAGAGGGAGTTCCCACTGCAGGGTTATTACACTTTGTCACCAGTAAAGGTTGTTTACCTGTAGTGAAGAATTATGCTGCTGTTGCTAGATCACTTACCTGTTTTGATGATTAGGTTATGTGTAGTGACTACTTGAAAGTAGGGTATGCTACAATTCCACCAATCAAAGCTATTTTATAGCTAAGCAATGCTGTGTTTGTATGGGGCATTAGCAGCAAATTTTACCAGGGAAGAGCTGGTGACACCACTCCAAATCAAGACAGTCTCTTTAGAAAAAATTTGTGGGATACGACACTGAAAGCCTATGATGGGTCTAAAAATACTGAGGATACGAGGTTGCCATAATTTCTACTTTGATTAATGGAGGTGGTGACGTTAAGGCCACAGATACGTACAGTGGTGTGGCTGAAATTCATGCTGTTTGGGGAAAATGAGATTATTATCGGAGCTAAAGCTACAGGCTTGGTTTGTATGTATTTTTCTAGTACTTTAGAAGGAGGTGACAGAATGGCAATGGAATGATAAATGGACAAATTTGTAAAATTCTCACCTTTATGCTCTGGGACATAACTCTCCCTGATGATTATGGAGATAAGGATACCTCATGGTGGCAGATGCAAAATATCAAACCAAATATATTCTTGCTGGTAGACTTAAATTACCCAAGTACTGACTGGTACACTTACAGCTCTAAAAATGGATATGCCCAGCATTTCCTAAGCTTTTTTAATACAGTGCAAAGGGCTCCATGGTTTTGGTCTTTACCAGCCTAACTCTTAAATGTACTACACCCTACATCTCCTCATACCTGGTTAAATCTAACCAAAAATCTGTCAAGCCTAGTGGAATCTCTCCTCCACCAATTTAAACGGTTTCAGGAAGTTCTCCTGGGCAAACCTACTTCAGCTTGTATTAAACCTGGGAAATCCCCCACAAATAAATCCTACACAAACGAGTCCAAGGAGAAGACTGACGTATTGACCACTGACTTTGACCTGTATCTAAACAGAATATGTTCACCTTAAATACAATGGCAAATTTAGTAATAATCTTCTCAAGTGGCACACCAATAATAAAATGTACAACAAAAAAAAGAATATAATGAGAAGTTGTAAGAATTCTCATCCCCCTACCCCCAAGGCTACACTGAAACATATCAGCAAGGAACTTCAGAGAACTATTAGAAAATATAAAGTGGAGAACAAGCTTAAGGTTGCTACAAATAGCAAAGGTGACTTCAAATCTTTCGTACATTATGTCAAGAAATTACAGTATAATGTCCAACAATGTACTAACCTCACCCACAATAATATCACACATTCCAGTCCCATGGATATAACCAATAAATTATCAGACCAATTTAGAGCCAATTTAAACTCTTGCCCCCTTATCCCTGACAACTTACTTTCCAGTGAAATCACTTTGAAACAAGTCTTAGAATCCCTTTCAAAGGCTAAAAATAATTATTTATGGGATCAAACAAAATACCATATGTACACTTATTCAACATACCATTATTTGAAGTTATTAATTGCATCATACTTTTCATAAACACTGCATGCCTTTTGGCCCGGGTCATGCCTGAAGAGGGTCCTTGGACCAGTGTGCTTATCCAATCAACAAATATATAAACAAAATATCAGTACTGTATTCTTCCTCAAATACAGCAATAACTGCTGACAATACACAGCCTACAATAATTACCACATACAACAAGAATGCAAAATATTTAAATATCTAAACCTGTGTAAAACAGTCATTACACAATAGCATATACTTAAGATTCATAATAGAAACAGTAACATAGTCCCAAATTTTCGGTTTGGAGTTTACAATATTAACAACTCAACTAGAAAGGAACACAGTGAAAATTCAATACAATACTGCATTCATAAGTCATCTACTTTTGCCTGAAACTCAGAGAAAACAGTAGAGGGCCCAGTACAGATCCTTGTGGTACCCCATTGGTAACTGGTCTACTGGTAGAGATGGACTCCCAAAATTTGTCAGTGTGTGTTTCATCGGTGAGCCAGTTGGCTCAACCCATCTAGTGACGTACGGGTTAATACCCAGCTGGGAGAGTTTCTCAATGATCCTTGAGTGGGGAATTGCATCAAACACCCTGGCCAATGCAAGATAGGTGGTATGTACTGCTTTGCCCTCATCTAGGGCTTTGGTGATATTCTCAACGAAGTCCACCAGGTTTAATAAGCAATATCTACCCTTGATGAAACCAAACTGGGTTGGAGCACGTGTTTGAAAGTCGCCTGTGTCCTTGTTGATAAGGTTCATGATCACTCATTTTAATGGCCTTACAGATAAGACTGACTAGGCTTATAGGTCGATAGTTTTTTGGTTTCGTTGATGGACCCCCCCCCCCCTTTGTGCAAGGGGATTACTGTTACTCTCCACTCTGCCAGAACAAAGCCACTACTCAGGCTATGATTAAAGAGAATGCCAAGTGGTTCCACTAGGTCTTGTTTTCGATTAAGTAAGCAACCTGGGGTGTTACCTGGTTCAACAGATGTCGTGTTTTGGGTCTTGGAGAGCACCTGTAAGACCTGTTCTTTGAAAATACTCAAGCTTTGGTGTATGAGTGGTGGGGATGGGAGGTGAATTTATTGCAAAATCTGTCAATTAGCAGGATGGCAACTTCCTCACGTTCACTGCAAGTGGTATCATCTACTATAGGTTCAGCACACAGCTGGGAATTCCCTTTTAGGTTTCGAACATAGCTGAAGAATCCCTTGTGGTTGTTTTTAGCTAGGGATGCTAATTTAGTCTTGTAATTAGCCTTAGATTACTTTCTAAGACATCTGACTTGCTTGTTCAAGCTGTGGGGGGTATTCTTCCTCTGTTGAGTAAGTTCTATCTTGTCTTTAGACATCAGTTTCTTTTTTTTTTTTTTGTTATACAACTTATTAATAAGTAGAGTCCACCAAGATAGCTTGTTTCTTCAGGAGGACCTGGTTTTAGTCCTGTCAGGTAGAGCTGAGTCAATACATTTGTTTAAGTGGCAATATAGAGCATTTTTGTATTTTTCTGCATAGGAGTCATTGCTGGCTATGTTAGCAGGGACTTTAAAACTACTTTTACAATCGCTTAGTAGGCTATAGTTTGCTTTGGAGAAAGTTTTGGTCTTTTTTGCTCCTGTGGGGGTGTCAAGTCTAATTTTTTACTTCAGACAAAACTGGTTTATGGTCTGACCTTACCAGAGAGGGCAAAATACAGGGGATAGTGCAGTGACCTCCCATGCTGGTGAATACTAGGTCTAAGTCATTTCTGCCCCTTGTGGGGGTGCAGACCAACTCTTCCATGGCATTTTAATTCACAAAATCCAGTAAACCTAGAGCGATCATGTTTGTGCTTGTGTAAGTCGCCCAACTAATGGAGGGATAGTTGAAATCTCCCATGACCAAGGTGTTTGGCTGTATAATGAGCGACTCTAGCAAGTCAAGGCAGGTACTGTGCTTCTCCTGATTCATGGTGGGGGACCTGTTGCCAATAGTTATTTGGACCAAAGTAGCTCAAAAGAGTTGTACTGTTTTACTAGCCTCGAGGTGTATTTGAATTGAATGAAGATGGATACACCTCTACCTTTGGCTGTTTCACACTTGTGTTGAGGTCTGAACGTGTGAAAGACATTGTAGCCTTGTACAACCAGGATGCTCTTTGCAGCCCTGAACTAAGTCTCAGTGACTGCACACAAGTCATGGCCTTGCAGACAAAGTGAGGAGTGCTTCCAGGGATTGCAGTATACTGTTCGGGTTCCTACTATTAAGCAGCATGACCTTGAGTTTGTCTCTAGTAAATTTCTTTACATCAGAAGTTTACTTGTTTTGACACTGTGTAAAAAAAGCACTACGGGGGAGGCAAGCGTCTTTGCCAGTATCCAAAAGCCTTGAGGAGACAGGCGAAGGCCATCTGTGGCAAAGCAGCATGGTGTGCTGACCATATCTTCCCAGGCTGTCAGATAATGGATACCCTGGAGTGACACCAGAAGTTAAACCAATTACTAAGCTCAATAATTTTTTGTGTGTATTGTGGCATCATCCTAGGTGAAGGTAGAATGCTGCTTAGGGCTAGGGACAAAACTGCCTGAGATACACAACCTGAGAGTTCAGTCATGTCTCTCATCATATAATCCAGAGATGTACGTCTCATGTCATTCACTCCAACATGTACTATGACAGTCTCATAACGGTAACTGCTGAGTGACTTCACTGATCCTGGCACCTGACTGTGACCTTGCCCAGTCTGGTGAAGGAGACATCTGTTTGTCTCACTATTGAGTTGCTTATGACTAGGACATTACATTTTGAGGTGTTTTACCTTAGGGGCTTAACTGTTGGGACACTGATATGTGTAGTGATGTATTCTGTTCATGTACCAGTATGTGTAGGTTGTTTGCGCTTGGGAGGTCTCTGGTCTTTTGGTAGGCTCTTAGTGAGTACCTCCGTGTATGTGGGTTTGTGTGTCTTGATCTTACATTTTATGAGAGGAGAGGTGTGTTTACTGACATCCTGTTTGATGTCTTATTTATTCTTATGTGAAAGGACCAATTCTTGTTTCATTGTACAGTTACATCTCTAACATACTGTATTTGTTTGCTTTAGGAGCAAGTGGTTGCATGTATACATGAGGCAATTGCTGCATCCTGAGGCAATTCTACACTGCCTCAGGATGCCCATGTTAATCAGGCTGGCTGGAGAAATGTTGGGAAATTGACTTTCCATAGTAAAAAGCAATTCTTGAGTACTAACTTCTGAGAGGGCAAATTAGATCAGCTATTGCTCTGGGATTAACAAGGGGACTTATTTTACTTAAGATCTGAGATGGAAAGTAGAGCGACTCTCTTCAGTCCTCAGCTGAGCTGAGTGCAGTGCAGAAGTGCATAGCTGCATTGTCAACAGAACATCAGGGAATCTGGGAGGGTTTCTCTGACTGGTGTCCAGGGAAAAATAGTTTATAAGCGTTGGTGTCTATACAAGGCACTGCTAACCCCTGTTGAGTGGTGCTCAGCTATGTGCAAAAGCTAGGCTTATATACTGACAAAATTAAAACAGTTTTAAACTATTCTGCCAATAGGAAATCAAGCAATAATCCCTCTTCCAGCAATACCCAGCTCAGACAATATATCCACATACTTGTGCCACAAGGATGCAGTGGAGCCCTTCTTAATGTGAGATGGTTGGATTTGAGTTCAAGTGTATGAAAAATAGACTAGACTCGGCAAGTCTGGATCTAGTCTAAGCAAGATTCAGTGCAAAACAAGTGCAGGTAATAAGCAGGCACAAACAGTAAAAACAGTCAAAAAGGCACAAAGTAAAGCAGTAGAACAGTAAAATGTAGATGAAAAAGTGCAGCTCAAACTCAAAATAAGCTTAATTTCTTACTTTTAGCTTTGGAGGGCTTTGATTCAAGCAGAAAAGCTCTAGACCTCTGGCAAAGGATGCCAAACACAGAGCAGCTCCAGTTTACTGAGTTTAAATGAGAACAAAGACATTTAACAGACACAACATTTCTGAAATATGACTTTGCAAGGAAAAAGTGGCTGTGAAAGACTAGACTTTTGTTGACTTTACTAAACTTGGCGGAGTGTAAAGCATATACCCCAGTTTATATCATTATTGTTTAGAAGGACACTAAAAGAGAAAATAAAGCAACCAAGTCAAACAATTTTTATTCTTAATAGTATTTGTATAAAACACTTCATGATATAAACTGCACGTTATATACAGTAAAGCAGTTTTGTGTAGTGTGTAGTCATGGATATTTTAAATGTTCGGGGAGCCTTTTCAGTGACTGTGTGCGTTAAAAATATTAAAGTAAACAACCACATTTTTAGTTATAAGAAATACAGTATAACATGAGAAGAAAGGTTGGCCAAAAGCAAACAATGTTGATATGTTATGATTTTGAGCGGCTGGGTGGTAGGGTGGGGTGTATAACTGCACTGATTACACTATATTTGTAATTAAAATTATTTTATATCAACAAGGATGAGTGTGTAGATTAAGCTAAAAACAAAAAAAATCAGACTCACCACAATGATTCTATCTGAGTAGTTGTACTTCATTTTTCTTCAACCTGTGGGTTACGGATCCGTAACGGATCAGACTCTGACCCATATCCAGCATCTGATCCAAGCTCAAAGCTCCTCCCCTTACTCATAATGTCCCTGTCTCCTTCCTCCCTTCAGATAGAGTTTTCTGTCCAACCCATAAGTCATACCCAACCCAACCAGACCTTGCCACTATACTGGCAACCCAAAAAAAGACTGAAGCCAAGCATGACAAAGGATATCCCAAAGGTGTCCGACTTCCACATATCTTTAACCAACACAGTTCTAACAAGGTCAGGGGAAGGAGGGGATGGTTGAAGACAAATTAAGTACAACTACTCAAATGGACCGTTATGGTGAGTGGATAACTTTATCTGAAGTGACTTCATTTGATCTTCAACCTGTGGGACAGAGTCCCCAGCTACCAAACACCTCAGTGGCCCTCATGGAAGGATATTCTGGAGCATGGCGGAGCCAAAAGATGCCCTGTTCCTGGATACAATACCCACTTTAAAATGTGAAATGAAGGTATGAGAAGAGAACCAAGTAGCTGCAGAACAGACATCATCCAATGACACGAGACAAAAAGGCCGCTGAAGTAGCCATAGATCTAGTCGAATGTGCTTTTACCTGACCTGGCAGAGAAATTCCCCTGACAGAATATGCCCAAATAATAAATTGGGAAATCCAGCGGGCAACAGTGACTTTGGAAACTGGTTTCCCTAAAAAGGGTTTTGAGTAAGAGATGAAAAGTTGATCAGATTTACAAAAGGCTTTTGTTCTGTGCAAATAGAAACGTAATTGCCTATGCACATCCAACAATTGTTACTTGTATTCTCCTTTGTTCTGAAAATTTGGAAAGAAGACTGGTAAATTGATCATCTGATTAATATTAACTTCTGATGCTACCTTGGGAAGAAAAGATGGGTTAGTACACAAAGACGCCCTATCCTTATGAAAAATCATATAAGGCGCCTTGATTGATCATGCTTGGAGCTCTGATACCCTCCTGGCAGACGTAATGGCAACTAAAAAGGCAGTCTTCTAGGACAGAAATTGCAAATCTACCGAAGCTTCAGATTCAAAAGGGGGTGAGACTAAAGTATGAAGCACCAAAGTAAGGTCCGATGGAGGTGTAGGATCCTTCACTGGGGGGGGGGGGGTCTTAGAAGGAATGTCTCCTTAAGAAAGGCCTAGCAAAGCTTGGAAAAAGCCAACAAAGTCATATTTTCCCCCACAGGAAAATTAGAAATTGCAGCCAGATGGACTATGACTGTGCACGAACTGGCGCCTTGTTGAAAAATCCCTGCAAAGAATTCCAGCACCACAGTAACTGTAGCAATAAAGGGATCCACTGCGTGATTTGAAGCCCATATAGAAAAAAAGTTTCCAATTGCTATGGTAGACCCTCCTTTTGGAAGTCTTATGAGCCGCCACCAGAATGCTTTTTACAGAAGAAGATAAGCCAGGAGACCTGATAATCATGAGAACTGGAGCAGCCAAGCTTTGAGCTTCAGACTGCCCAGATTTGGATGGGGAATCCCAGAGGGATAAGAAATGAGACTCAGAACTGGAGGTCTAAGGTGGAGCTACTAGATGAGACCTAGAGAGGGAAACCGGACTTGGCGAGGCCAGAATGGGGGAATGAGGATCACGAAGCTCTCAAGCCTGTGAGCTTTCTGAAGAAATTTTGGTATCAAGGGTAGAGGAGGATGAGCATACAGGAGACCAAGCATGAATCAGAGCGTCACTGGGGGGTTTCCCCCTGAAGGGGGTTCAGAGCGAAGAACTCACTGCATTTCGCTCTGAATGGAGATGCAAATAGATCGCAGCAAGGCTGACTCCACCTTTGAAAGATCTGTTCCACCACTGAAGGATTTATTGACCACTCATAAGGCATCAGGATGGATCTGCTGAGCCTGTCCTCTAGAATGTTAGACCGTCCCGCAATGTGCATTGCCACCAGAAAACAGCCAGTGGATATTGCGCATTCCCACACACTCATGGCTTCGCAACAAAGGGGTAAGATAAGGTTCCCCTGTTTGTTGATGTACCAGACCACTGACATGCTGTCTGTCGGATGGCAATCGTCCCTAGGGGAAGATGGGCATGTAGAGCCTGCAACGCAAAAAGCACCGCCCTCATCTCCAGGACATTGATATGCAAACTGGTCTCAGATGGGGACGACGTGCATTGAACTGTCCTTCCCGAGCAGTGCCCCCCCCCTAGCTGGGAGCCGTCCGTAGTCATCGTGGCCTTGGGGAATGACAGAAGAAAGGGACGTCCTCAAACCAGGTCCGGGGAATGAATCCACCACAGAAGAGAGTCCCTGCACACTCGGGAGATACAAACAGGATGAGACTATGGAGATCTAATAAGGACCACTGAACGGCAAGAGTTAACTGAAGAATCCGCATGTGAAAGCAGGCTAAAGGTAGCAGAATGATAGTCGCCGCCTTAGACCCCAATGCCTGCAGAACTGCTTCTGCTGTCGGAAATTGGACTTGAAGGACATAAAGAAAATGTAGTTTCAGGCTGTGTATCCTCTATCTGGAGTAAGAAAAACTTTTGTCTGAATAGTGTCTAATCGAGTCCCAAAGAAGTCTAAGGTTTGAACCGGGACCAAAGATGACTTCCTGAGACTGATGGTGATGCCCAACCTCTGTGCTAGTAGAAGGAAATAGTCCCTGGCTTGGCAAAGTTGATGCTCGGAAGGGGCAGCAAGGAGCCAATTGTCCAGGTACGGGAAAACCTGAATACTGTAAAGCCTCAGGTGAGCCACTACTACAGCCATCACTTTGGTGAACACAATGGGGGCTGTGGTGAGACCAAAGGGGAGGGCTCTGAACTGGTAATGACTGGCTCCTAGACAGAAGTGGAGGGACCTCCGAGAGCAACTGTTCATCTTGATATGATACTATGCATCCTGGAGGTCGAGCGAGCACATCCAGTCATTCGCCTACAAGAAGAGCAGGATGCAACCATCCGAAACTTTGCTTTGGCCACTGAGAGGTTCAGGGTGGACAGATTCAAAATGAGTCTTAGGTCCCCTGTTTTCTTTGGCACTGAAAAGAACCTGGAATAAATGCCTGAACCAGATTGGTCGAGGGGGACAGATTGGATGACTCATTTTCTTAGCAGCTTTTCTATTTCTAGTGCTGCTTCCTCCCTCTGCTTGGATGGAACGTCCAGGAGGCATTTTGGTGGTAGGGGCAGTTCGAGGAATGGGATTGAATAGCCTCTGGATATGATCTGCAACACCCAATGATCTGTTGTTATGGACTCCCATTGCTTTGGGTGTAGCAATAACCTGCCCCCGAATGCCTCCAGAGAAGATCAGCCGAGCAGCCCTTCGGGGCTGCTGTGCAGGTCTGTCTGAAAATGGTTCTAGAGACCCGTAATTTCTCAGAACACCCTCTGCCTCTGGGGCAGCGTCTATCAAAATCCTCTCTGCCTCTAGGGGAGGGCGAGTCCGGAGTGTCCCGGGAAAACACCTGAGACTTTCGGAACCACATCATCTTAGCCCCTCGCTGATTCCTAGAAAAGGATCTTTGTGGGGGGGGGGGCAGATCCCGATGGCAGTGTCTTCCTGTCCTTCTCACTCTGGACCCAAGTCTCATGTACTTACTTCCCAAACAAGGAGGCATCATCGTACGAGGCATTGGTGAATGCTGCCTTGAAGGGGTCTGAGAAATGACATAGCCAGAGCCATGCATGTCGCTTGATGGCAACACCTGTACCAGCTGCCCTAGCAGCACCCTCAGTAGCATGGGAGGAGACGCATGGAGGTGTTAGCGACCGACTTCAGAGTGGCCATACAAGCAGAAAACGTCTTGGCTCCCGCTGACATGGACTCAGGGGATGACTCAGCGATCTCCTTAACTAGGTCTCGCTGCAGCCGAATCACATGTGCCATGTAATTCAGCACTTTAATGAGAAGGTGGCTGAAGCATAGACCCACTTCCCAAACTGATCCAACACCCTTGACTCTCAGTCAGGAGGATGGATCGAAGAGCTCTCCTGAGTAAGCTCTTAGTGGCAG
The DNA here is from genome assembly GCF_019279795.1 of Protopterus annectens. Taxonomy (NCBI): domain Eukaryota; kingdom Metazoa; phylum Chordata; order Ceratodontiformes; family Protopteridae; genus Protopterus; species Protopterus annectens. The sequence continues at coordinate 27,778,875 of NC_056725.1, forward strand.
CTGTCACTACCATAGCATCAACCGGGGACCCTTTGGTCCAGAACATCCTATCCAAAGAGGGCTAAGGATGGTGCTTTGGGATGGGCTCCACCGAGTCTGGTTACTTCCACGCCTGAGATGTTATAAGGTTCACTAAGGGATCTGTGGGAGGGGATACCCAGGAAGTAGATGGGCCTGTGCTGAATGCCTCAAGGAACACAGATTTGTCCGAGGTCAGTTTCTGGGCAGACTACCCCCCTCTCTAATGGAGAAGTTCTATGGTATCTCCAAAGTAGACATCCTCAAGGGGGTGACCAGGGGAACCTTCCCCTTCCTCCAAATCGGTGTCTTCACTGAGCGACTCTGGTGGACAGTCTAAGTGCATCCTCTTGCACGTGTGTTTGTGAGGGATCTCCTCAGTGGGAATCTCTGGGGAGGACTCGCCAACGCCCTGCTTCTCCCAAGCAGGAGCTTCTTGAGGCAAAACAGCAGCAGGCTGTCAATGAGATGGCATGATGGTCAGAACCATACCCAAAACAGAGTGGGTCAGGGAGGAGTCAAAGGATAAGATGATCAAGAGTCTCAAGGAAATTGCGAGAACGCTCTCCCCCACATCAAAGGCCAGAGAAGAATGTACGTCCTCAGAAAGGCCACTAGAAGCCATTCCCCTCTGACCCAATGGGGAAGTCAGAGCCGAGACTCCAGGAGCCGAGATGCTGAGGAGAAAACAGTGCTCAGAAACACTCGGAGCCTACAGCAACCTCTCAGATCTGACGCTGAGGCTACTGCTCCGAGAGCTCATGAGATCTGACTTGGTCAGAGCCAACACATTCAAAGCAATGGCTGGCGATGAGGTACAAGGTACCATTTGTGTCGACCCCTCAACCCTGAGGGTCCTTGGATCCATAGGCTCTGAAACCAAAAGCTGGATCTGAGGAGGAGTGATTGGGGTAAAGAAAGACTGCGAGCTCCCCGCTCCAGAGTAAGACTCCCATCTGAATTTGGGTATGGAAAACTTCCGCATCATCTTGTCCATCTCCGCTTCACTGAGGCTCCGAGTGGAGCTGGAGGTTGAGGCTACCAAAGCCAGTGAAGGGAAGCCCGCATGGGTGATCAGATCCGGGATTCCCCCGGGTCAGGGGAGGATCTGGGGGAATAGAGTGGGAAGATCCTGGTCTGGTATCTGGGCTAATTTCGGCAGAGGTCAGGAGACCGCTTCCTCAGCCTGTCCTTCTTAGACTTCTCCCCTTCCCCGGACCTCTTGGTGGGAGTTCGAGTCCCAAACACCGGGGAAGAGGTAGAAGCTGACACTGCACCTAACACAGGGGGTGCAGGGGCTACAGTCCCTGAAGAGGGAAGTAGACCCTTCAGGATGAGTTTCTCTCTCCTGTCCTTCAGTGCTCTGGGATTAAACCAGGAACAGATAGGAAAGGAGGTTAGTAAATGGGCCACCCCCAGACACACCACGCACATAGTGTGGCCTTCGGCTGGAGACAGCTTATGGCCACACACTGTACACTTTCTGAAACCTAGTGTAGGAGTTTCAGCCATATCCCAAGACAAGCCCATAACTCTTGCACACACACACACTCCACTATAGAAAAGATCGGAAAGAAGATTTTTTTTTTTTATACCGATGACTGCACGAGGGGAGGTACACAGTAAAGATAGGAAAAAATAGCTAAGGAAGGTAGCAAAAAGAGTAAACCCACTCACTTACCCCAAAATGACTAGCTAAGAGCTCAGACCATGATGCTTACTTTTCAGCGGCAAACGAGATCTGAAGGGAGGAAGAACAGAGGGGCATTGGAGATAAGGGGAGGAGCTTTGAGCTTGGATCAGATACTAGATATGTGGCCAGTCAGATCCATTAAGGATCCGTAACCCACAGGTTGAAGATCAAATGAAATCAACTACTTCAGATCAACTGTTTTTGTAAGCAAGTAGGTTTGAAAAATAAGACAAAATTAATGCCATAAACAATGTTAGGTTTCTAACATCTGAAAAGATATTAGCAACTGTTAAGTGGGAGTCGGGAGGTCTGCAGCTGAAGGGCCGTTGTCCATTCTGTTCTGAGTGAAATTTGCAAAGATTCATCGCTGACTACTTTTACATGGAAACAAGCTGACTTTGCAGGTGCACGCAATTAATATTGATAGTTCTAAGCATTCTTTGCTGAGAGAAATGTAAAATTTAAACATACCAATGGTTAGTACTTCAGTGAAAAATAAAGTCTGAAATTATGGGAAATGAACAAGACATAGCAGCCTCTCTAGAAGCCCTAATACTTTAGTAGATTTAATAGAACAGTGTACAATTTATTTTTTTTAAAGACAGTGCAGCCGGTGCATTTTTTTTTTCATAGGGCTGAAAGTTAATGTTTCCTGAAAGCATACAAGCTGTTTCTAAGAGGGGAACAGAGAAGAAAAGAACAGAGAGCAATGGGTGTAAGTTGGAACACAGGCTGTAGCATGGACTTTAGCATGGGTAACCTTAATTTTAGGTTAGGTAATGCCTAAATGTACACCTGTCGATTTGTGGCAACTGTTTCTATTGGGGGGGGGGGGGTAAACTGCATCTTTTGAAGATATACATAGTTTTGTGTGTTAGTTCTAAGTTAATAAGGGATGGGGGGTTTGGAAATATAAATTATATATATATATATATATATATATATATATATATATATAAATATATTTAGCTTTTTGGTTTGAGGGTTTTCATTAAAATATAAAGTCCTGAAAAATGTCACACAGGTTCAAATAAAGGTGAGAAGAAGCAACTGTATAAAAGATCAGCATGCCAAACATTGGTGTGTGCATGTAACATGAACATTTGACATATACGTGTAATAGGTGGGAACAATAGCTTTTTATCATAATGGCTACACTTTCTATATTACCTTGGAACATAAACAGCCTTACAGGTACAGGCAAAAAGAGCAGAGCACTGCATTATATTAAGAAAGGCAGCAATGCTGTGGGAGACACATTTGGAACATGTGCTTTTGACAAAGAAAAGATTTCAGGAAGGATATTCAGCAGAATATCAGGAACAAAGGAAAAGGGAAGTCATTAAACTAAATCTTAGAGTGGCTCCAATAGTGATAGAAGAGGGGAAAAACAGATAATAATGATAGCTTTGTGGTAGTAAGGTGCTATTGGCAAGGGAGAAGGATTATGTTACCATGAATTTATATTTCATCAAAAACTGCTATTATGAAGCATAAGAAACTTTTGTGAGAATAATCAGCTTTAAGCAGGGAAAAAGAAGTTGTGTACCAACCATAAAATTCCATGTTAGTTGTCTTCATCTCGCCTTCTTTCTTGCTGGTTGGGATCAGAGACGATCCTCGGCTCCGACTCGGCCATCTTCTACGGCTCGGGAGCTGTTTACTGGCTCGAGCCTACCCCTTATCCCATGATGCCCAGCGCTAGCTACCCAGATCTCGTTTGAAATAGCTAACCCCAGACATAGCCAGAGAACAAACCTGTCCAAGCAAACAGGTAGAGCATACCTGTGGTACTCTCTAAGTCAGTAGAGGAAACAAACCAGAGAACACTCAGCCAGTGAAACCAAAACTCCTCTCAATCCAATAGGACAGGGGGACGGAGGGTTGGACGCAAGAAAGAAGGCGAGATGAAGACAACTAACATGGAACGTTATGGTAGGTACATAACTTCTTTATGTTAAGCTGTCTATCTCGCCTTCATTCTTGCTGGTTGGGACAGCGTCTCTAACATCTACAATCCTGGGTGGCTCATTGGAACAGACTCTTCAGAACAGTGGAGCCAAAGTCAGCTCTGCTCCTGGAGACCATATCTAGCTTGTAATGAGAAATAAAGGTATGAGGATTTGCCCCGTAGCAGTTGCACAGATGGAATCCATGGGCATCCTAGATTTGAAGGCTACAGAGTTGGCCAAAGCCCTAGTAGAATGACCTTTCAGTTTGATAGGCAACTCTGTTTCTCAATTGACAAATGAAAGTAATGAGAGACAACCACCTGGATAAGGTCACTTTGGAAACTGGAAGACCTTGTTTGCCTGGAGCGTAGGAAAGGAATAGTTGGTCCGATTTCCTTATACGCTTAGTCCTATGCAAGTAAAAACGCAATTGTCTATGAACATCTAATTGGTGTAATTTGTATTCTGCCTTGTTGATGTGGTTAGGGAAAAACACAGGAAGGTCTATAGATTGGTTTAAATTATTTTCTGAGCAGACCTTCGGAAGGAAGGCGGGACTAGTCCTCAGAGCCACCCTGTCCTTATGAAAAACCAAGTATGGAGGACGAACACATACTGCCTGAAGCTCAGAGACACGTCTGGCTGAAGTAATAGCTACCAGAAAGAGTGCTTTCCAAGATAGAAACTTAATGGAGCAGGATGCTGCAGGTTCAAAGTGGGGCATAATTAAGGAGGTTAGTACCAAATTAAGGAGCCAGGGAGGAGGGGGATCTCTCACTGGAGGTCTAAGGAGAGTAGTCCCTCTTAAAAAGGCTCTACAGAGCTTATGAGACATAATGTGTGAATTAGACAACCAACATGAAAGTTAGAAATGGCTGCCAATTGAACCCTGATTGTAGCAGAAGCGGACCCAGAATGAAAAAGTTGTGCTAGGAACTCCAAAATTTCATGGACTGGGGCTGAAAAAGGATATACGTTCCTAGCCTCTGCCCAACAAGAAAAATGTTTCCATTTGCTAGCGTAAGTTTTTCTAGTTGCGGACTTGTGAGAGGAGACAATAATCTCACGCACTGCCAGGGAAATGCTGGGAAGGAAGCCTGGCTAAGGTTGGAAGTGGAGCAACCAAGCTGTGAGCTGGAGTGTTTGGAGGGATTGATGCAGCCCACCTGATTGATGAATCAGTAGGTCTGGAATCGGATCCAGAGTACAGGGCTGATCAAGAAGGTAATGGTGCAGGAACGGAAACCATATCAGTCGAGGCCATTAGGGGGGCAATGAGGATCATTTTGCAACCCAACAAAATTGCTTTCTGCATGAGTTTCAGTATCAGGGGAAACAGAGGGAAGGCATAAAGAAGTCCCTGAGGCCAATCGTGGACTAGAGCGCGTCTCTGGGTGTGTGACCTGGAAGTGGAAGAAGGGAAAAGTAGTTGCTGCATTTGCTGCTGAAGGTGGTGGCAAAAAGATCGTAGCAAGGCTGACCCCATTTGCGTAAGATAAGATCTGCAACTTCCTGATTCAGAGACCACTCGTGAGGTATGAGGATAGCTCTGCTGAGCCTGTCCGCTATGACTTTGGACCTCCCAGGGATGTGCGTCTCAATCAGAAATCGTTGGGAGGAAATTGCCCACTGCCAGAGTCTGAGTGCTTCTTGACATAGGGGGTAGGACCTGGTTCCTCCCTGCTTGTTGATGTACCACACCACTGACATGTTGTCCGTTTGAACTGCAATGGCCCCAGAAGGGAATGAGTCTTGAAGAGCTTGCAACACTAGAAGCACAGCTCTCATCTCTAGGACATTTATATGCAGATGGTACTAGTGAGGCTGCCAAGTGCCTTGGACTGTCCTGCCCTGATAAAGCCCCCTCCACCCTATCAGGGAGGCGTCTGTGGTCACTGTGGCAACCGGAGGGGGCTGGCGTCTGTGGTCACTGTGGCAACCAGATGGGGCTGAATGAAGGGTCTGCCCTGAGTCACTAGTGGGGAGACCATCCACCAGGAAAGGTGCCTTTTGCATGCTTCTGTAATCAAGATCATATGGGACACGGGCAGCTGTTGGAAAGACCACTGTGTGAACAGAAGCCACTGAAGGATCCTCATGTGAAAGCGGCCCAGTGGGATTAGAAGAACTGCCGCTGCCATGGAACCCAGAGTTTGAAGGACGAACCTGACTTGGATCCTTTTGCTCTGCATTAGAATTTGTACTTGCTGGCGAATTTTAGACACCCTTTCTAGCGGTAGCCTTGCGGACATGTTCCTTGTGTCCAAGTCTGCTCCTATACAGGTGATAGATTGACAGGGCAACAAGGCAGATTTTTCAAAGTTTATTGTAATGCCTAGCTGGGAGCAGATTGTGATCGTGTAGTCCCTGGCTTGGAGAATTTGATGCCTGGTAGTAGCAGTGAGGAGCCAGTCATCTAGATATGGAAACACCTGGAATCCTCAACGTCTCAGGTGAGCCGTGACCACTGCAATACATTTGGTGAGCACCCTGGGGGCTGTGGTGAGACCAAAGGGCAGAGCTCTGAACTGGTAATGACTGGCTCCCAGCCGGAAGCGAAGGAATCTCCTGGAGCACTTGTCCATTTTGATGTGGTAGTACGCATCCTGAAGATCTATGGAGCACATCCAATTGTCCTGACCCAGAAAGGGTAGAATGGACTGTAGTGTGACCATCCGAAACTTTGTTCTTTGAACAGACTTGTTTAGTCTGCTGAGATCCAGAATCGGTCTCCAGTCCCCTGTCTTTTTTGGTACCAAAAAGAACCTTGAGTAAGTTCCGGATCCATGTTGGTCTGCCGGGAGTTCCTGGATGACTTTTTTTCTAGCAGTTTTGAAACTTCTATGACTGCTTGGTCCCTCAGATTGGGTGGAACATCTGGAAGGGATCTGCTTGACGGTAAGGGATGTTGAGAAAAGGGAATTTTGTAACCTCCGGATATAATTGACCGTACTCATTTGTCTTGCGTTAAGTTTTGCCAGGCTTTTGGGTACAGTGAAAGTCTTCCCCTGACTGCCTACAGAGGCAGGCAGCCGGGAAACCCTTCAGGGATGCTGAAAGGGCTTCTCAGAGAAAGATTCTCTGCTGCTCTGGTTCTGCGGACCCCCTCTGCCACGAGAGCGGTGTCTGTTGTTGTTGTTTCCCCTCTGCCCCTGGAGGAAAAATCACTACATGTGTCAGGCGAGGTTCCCTGGGATTTTCGGAACCACATTTTGCCACTCTTCTGACCCTTGGGGTATGGTCTGGAAGGAGTGGAAAAATGGACTCCCATGGCAGAGAGAGTCTTGCCTTCTTGTTCACACCTAGTCAAAGTGACTTTCACCTGTGGTCCAAAAAGAAAGGAACCATCAAAGGGGGTGTTGGTGAATGACGCTCTAAAGGGTTCCGCAAAATTACACAGCCGCATCCATGTATGTCTCCTAAGGGCCACGCCCGTACCTGCGGCTTTACTCGCACCATCGGCTGCATAGGAAATTAAGGGAATTAAGGGTCGCCAGCTGGGAAGCCACTTTAGCTTGAGCCCCCTAAGCTGATGGATCTTGAAGGGTATCTCCGAGCTCTTTAAGGAGATCCCTCTGAAGATGGGTAAAATGGCATAAGTAGTTCAGTGACCTCATAAAAAAAGGTCGCTGAAGCAAACATTCACTTCCCGTATCTGTCCATGTTCCTAGACTCCTTGTTAGGAGGATGGACAGACGAAGAGGTTTCCGCTAACTCTTTTTTGGTGGCTGCTTCTACCACCATGGCATCAACAGGAACACCTTTGGTAAGGAACTGCTTATCATGGGGTGCTGTGATGAACTTGCCAGGTCTCCTCAGAGTTGGTTCCACTGTATTCGGGGATGACCAAGCCTCGAGCCACCACTGACATAAGTGGATCGAAAGGCGGAGAAACCCAGGAGGTGGAAGGTCGGGAACCGAATGCATCGAGGAATACAGACTCATCCTCGGTAGGGGCTAGGGGATTCCAGCTCCCCCTCTGCTTAAGCATTTCTAGGGTGTCCAAAAAGGAAACATCTTCAGAGGGGGATCTTGGGGACCCTTCCGAATCATCTAAGTCTGTATCAGAAGTGACAGACTCAGGGGAGTCAATGTGCTTCCTCTTGCACTTCTTACGAGGGGGCTCCTCTGAATGATCAGGGGAGGCCTCGGAAGAAGAGGAAACACCCAATGGGGTGCCCTGGAGCACCGGTTCCCCATGCCTGGGGTCTGGAGGAGGAGCAGAGGTTGGCACAGGAACTACAGGGGACAGAGCCGATGGGGCTGATAGTGGAGCTGACTCAGTGGCCAGCACACTCCTCATGACAACGAAGGCTCCGGTTTCAAGGAAAATGGAATCCTCCTCCGCACTGAGACAGATGTTTCCGAGGCCAATGTAGGAGCCGAGCTCACCTGCTCCAAAGCTCCGAGAGGGAGAACGGGGTCAGACAAGAGTCCGATGCAACTCGCCCCCTCAGAGCAGATGAGGGAGCCCTGGCACCCAGATCCCTCGACGGACGACACCATCGAGGGAAACTGAGCCGACGACGGAACCGAAGGAGATAAAGTTATCGGAGCTGATGGTTCCACTACTCGAACCCCAACGAACTCCAGCTCCGAGCTCAATGGAGTAGAAGGAGGAACATCGATAGAAGTGGATGGAGCAGACACCTGTTGAGGAGGGCTGGACAACATCTTGGCAAGTGCCTGCGACTCAAGCAACCTACTGACCACTCGTTCCATGCCGTGATCAGAGAGCCTACAGGATCAAGAGGAGTGAGAAGACCTGTGACTGCGCTCACTCTGAAGCAGGGGAGACCGAGGAGCCAAATGTATCGATTCTAGAGAAGGGGACCTCAGTCTCTTGTGGCTCCACGAAAGCTCCGAAGTTTCTGATGGAGCCGACAGAGAGAGAGTCTTATCGGTTCCAGCCGGAACCGAAGTAGCAGGTAGAGTCTGAACCAACGACGGCTCCAAACTTGGAGCCGATGATTTGGTAGATATAGGGGATTTCACAGGCTGAGTCTTGGCCGGTGAATCCTGGGGGCTTTAAAAGACCCCTAAGAATAAGCTTATTCTTACGCTCCTGCAGAACTCTTGGACTAAATGCATGGCATATAGAACAAGAGTCCTGCAGGTGCATAGCTCCTAAACAATAGACACAAGAAGTGTGCCCATCTGTCAGAGACATTTTCTGACAGCATGAGTCACACTTCTTGAACCCAGACACCTTGGATTCTTTTGACATCCTGTAACAAAAAATACAATAGCTAACAATGAAGATACAGTCTACAGAAAAACACAGTATACTACAGACTAAAGCTAAAGTTTTTTTTTTTTTGATAGGAAGCCTCTAACTCAAATGGCTGGCCTATAAAGACGATAGAAGGAAAGCGTCTAACTTAAATGGCTAACCTGACAAGAAAAAGGGTAAGGGGGGGGGGGAGAGAACTCTCTAAATTAAATGAGCTCTAAAGGGGAGGAAAGGATGCTACAAATACACACTTAACTTTTAATTTATATTGTTGTGTTAGCTAACAATAAACCCCTAGGAAAAGACAATATCTAGTGAAAAGGTTCTATAAAGAAATTTTATACGAGTCTGAGCCAGAAAAATGACACCTCGCAGCTGAAGCAGCAAATGAGATCTGGGTAGCTAGCACTGGGCATCATGGGATAAGGGGTAGCCTCTAGCCAGTAAACAGCTCTCGAGCTATAGAAGCTGGCCGAGTCGGAGCTGAGGATCGGCTCCAATCCAACCAGCAAGAATGAAGGCGAGATAGACAACTTAACATTATTACTTGTAGGTGGGGACTGGAAGGATCTAGAAGGGACAAAAATAACAAGAGGGTAGATTTCCTGAAGAAATTTATGAAAATATTTGATATGGAAGATGGGAATTCATAGGAGGAACTGAAAACATAATTTATATATTACTCCCCCAGTACTTTACAGGAAAGTACAGTTGTGTACACTTACCATAAATGTAGATGTTCGACTGTATTCACTGTTGCAGTCATTACATTTGGGTAGTCTGCTGGCAGATTGCCCTCAGTCGGCCTGAATAACAAAGTCTTGGGGCCTGCACCGGTTGCTGTCTCCTCTTCCATGATGTCAGGTCGTCAGGGGTATAAAACATGCAGCCGACACCATTTTATTCAGTTTTTCTTGCCCCAGATATCAGGTGCCCCCCAAATGGGGAGCAAAAATATATACATATATAAATAAAACTAAACAGCAATATATATAAATGTACTTTTAGCAACATAAACTTTACCTTCATCTAAAAGCAAATACACCACAAAGGCTGTAGAATATAGTGAAGGAAAGAGAAGTTATAGAAATGGGGGATGGCGGGTGGGTAACCTGGACTGCAACAGTGAAAACACTCGAACATCTACATTTATGTTAAGTGTAGACAACTGTACTATTTTCTTTGTGTTTCACTGTTGCAGTCATTACATTTGGGTAAAATCCCAAAGCTATGGATGGGAGGATGTAATTAAATAGCATTAGGGGTGGCTAAAAGGCCCTGCAGAACTGCAGTGGCAAAGCCTGCCCTGGATTTGAAGAAGAGAGACAAATGATAATACTTTGTGAAAGTATGCACAAAGCACCAAGTAGCAGCTTCTAGAATGTCTTTGGTTAGAACTGCTCTGAGAAAGGCTGCTGAGGTAGAGGCAGCCCTGGTGGAATGTGACCTGATTCCCTTGGCACAGGTTTACCATGGTGCAAGTAGCAGAAAAGAATGCAGTGGCTTTATTCACTTAGAAATAGTCTGCTTTGATATAGCCTTCCTCGCTGACCCTGAAGCAAATGCCACCAGTAGTTGCTCAGACTTTAAAGTCTTGTTCCTGTTTAAGTAGAATCTTAGTTGTCTGTGTACGTCCAATGAATGCAGAATCTGCTCCCCCTTATTCTGCGGATTTGGGTAAAATGTTGGCAAGTGTATAGTTTGGTTAAGAGCCACACTGGATACCACCTAACGTATAAAGGAAGAATGGGTCCGGAGGGACACCCTGTCTGGGTAAAATGTAATGAGAGCCTGTAGTTCTGAAACCCTTCTTGCTTAAGTGACTGCCAAAAGAAAAGCTGTTTTCCAAGATAAAAATTTTATATCTGCAATAGCTGCTGGTTCAAAAGGAGGCAGGGTGAGTTTTTCCAGCACAAAATTGAGGTCCCATGCAGGAGTTGGTGATCTTCTGGGAGGCATTAAGTTTTTGGCTCCTCTAAGATACTGTTTTAGCAGAGGATGAGAAAAGAGGGGAGGCTCCGTGTTGTAATGAGCCGAGATGTCAGAGGCATGGATTTTTATTGAAGAAAAAGATAGGCCCTTGTCAAGATTCCCACTCAAGTATTGTAAAATCTGAGGAATATTTGGTTTTGCTGTGTCTGTTCCTTGTGCTTGGCTCCAAGCACAGAATCTCTTCCATTTACCAACATAAGATTTTCTAGTACTAGGCCTTCTAGCTTCCAAAATGACCTCCATCACAGATTTACTGAGAGGTGTTGTTTAAATAATTAAATGATCAGCCATGCTGCAAGGTTCAGAGTTTGCAGCTGGGTGTGCAGAATTTGATTGTTTTGCTGAGACAGTGGACGAGGTATTTGAGGCAAGTACCAAGGAGGGTGTTGAGACATATTCCTCAGGACTGGGTACCAGTGCTGGCGAGGCCAGTCCGGAGCAATTAGGATCATTTTTGTTTTTTCCTGTCTGACCTTTAGTAAGACCTTGGAGAGAAGAGGCAGAGGGGAAAGGCATAGACTGAAAGGTTTTTTCCAACTGAAGGATAGGGCATCCACTTTCCATTCTGGTCTGTGATAAGTCCTTGTGCAGAATTTGTCCAGTTGATAATTTTGTGGAGAGGCAAAAAGATCTACATCTAGGCTCCCCCATTTCTGTGTTACCATGCTGAAGATTTGTGGATCCACTCATGCGGGTCCATAAAATTTCTGCTTAGGTCGACTGCCAGAGTATTTTGTTTTCCTGGCAGGAATTGAGCTTTAAGATGTACTTGGTAAATCGAGGCTGTGTTCCATAATGCCATGGTTAGCATGCAAAGGGGTAGGAATGTGTACCCCCCCTGCTTGTTTATGTACCACATAACCGTGGTGTTGTCTGTCTTTATCAGTAGTTGTCCTGGATGAAGTAAGTCCTTGAAGGCTGTCAGAGCATTCTGAACCACTAGTATCTCTTTCTGGTTGATATGCAGATGCATTTGTTTTGGGCTCCATATGTCCTGAATGCATCTCCCCGCCAGGTGGGCCCCCCAAGCATAGTCTGATGAGTCTGCAGTTAGGGTTTGGGTGGCATGGGGTAGAGTGAATGACAGCCCCTTGTTTTGGTGACATGTCTCTGCTCACCAAAGAAACTCCTGTTGTAGGCAGGGAATGAGAGGAATCATTGTTTCTAGACTGTGACAATGTTGACTCCATAAACTTGTTAGGTACCACTGAAGTTTCCTCATATGCAGTCTTGCATATGGAATTAGTAGAATGCAGGATGACATGAACCCCAAAGCCTGCAGAATTTGTCTTGCAGATAACTGGGTTTTTGTTGCTATCTGTTTAAAGTATGTTGTCAGTTGCCTTTGTTTGTCTGGCGCAAGGTAAGCTATCTGGGCAGTTGCATTCAAGCTTGCACCCAGGAATGTAATTATATGAGAGGGTACCAGTTGTGATTTCTTTTCGGTTATTGTGTACCCTAGGCATGTTAGAAGCCTTTTTACAAACGCCAGATGTTGAAGAAGAATGTCCTTGTTCTCTGCTTGAATGAGACAGTCATCCAGGTAAGGATAAATATGTATGCTTCTTTGTCTGCAAGATGGAATTACTGGTGCCAGGCACTTTGTAAAGACCCTGGGCACAGTAGATAAGCCAAAGGGCAGTGCAGAGAATTGGTAATGCAAAAAACCTGCCTTGAAGTGGAGGTATCTTCTGCACGATTCCCTTATTGGGATATACAGGTATGCCTCAAGTCTAGAGTAACTAACCAAGCGTTCCTGCCCAGCATAGGCAGTAGCTGTTGTAAAGTCAGCATTTTGAATTTTGGAATGTCCAAGAATGTGTTCAAAATTGATAAGTCCAGTATTGGATGCCAGGCATGGTCTTTTCTGGGTACCAGGAACAGTCTTGAATAAAAACCTTGTCCTTTTTCCTGTTCTGGTAATGGCTGAAAAGCCCCCATTATCTATGAGGGACATAACTTGTTTATGAGTCTCTGCCCACTGATTTTGTGGCAGATCTGGCCAACCGTTTGGAATTGTCAAAGTATGGAAATGAAATCTGTACCCCTGGGATACTATGTTTAACACCCACTTGTCCTGGGTAATTACATGCCAATTTTGAGCATGAAGTGCTATATTTCCCCCCAAGGGGGCTGCCAAGAGATAAGTGCTTGGTGAAGGTAGAGGGAAGTCATTGAGACTGCTTACTTTAGGGTTGTGCTTTGTTTCCTTCAGATTTGGAGGTGGAGGCACCCCATTGCTTTGACCTGTAAGAACCCTGTGATTGGTATCTAGAGCCTTTTGAGCACCTGGATTTGCCTTGAGTTGGACACAGAAAAGGACCAATTTTTAGTAGGCCATTGCCTACTGAACCTGGGTGGCTGCACTTGTAAGAAATATTTTACAGTTTGCATAGATTTAGCTTTGTCTTCCATTTTCTTTAAAACCTCTTCTGCCTTATTACCAAACAGAGTATCATGCTGTAAAGGGGCATCCAACAATTTAGCTTTAACATGATCAGGCAGATTTTGCTCTTTGAGCCAGGCATGCCTTCTAATCACAGATCCCAGTAACTGCGGCTCTGCAAGAGGCCTCCAGGGAACCACAGTACAAAGTATGCTTTCCAACCTGTTCTGCTGCATGCAATAATTCCTGTAATTCTTTACTTTCCACACAATCAGAAATCAACATAATTTTCTGTTTCAATAAACCCATAACATGTTGTTGATATTTAAGCATATGAAACTGGCAGTTTAAGGCCCTAAATGCCAGGGTTGCAGACGTATAAACCTTCTTTCCCCATCTATCCAGCGCCCTGGAATCCCTATCAGAGGGGGTAGGATTTTTGGCTGTAGAGGCCTTTACACTTTTGGGACCCTGTGATATAGACTCAGGATCAGCAGCAGGATTTTTGAATAGAAATTTGTGGGAGTCAGGAACCCTGTAATATCTGTCTGGCTTACTAGGAGCTGGATGTAAGGGAATCAGGAGCAATGCTTGATTCTGAAAACACATTGTCAACAATGTCTAACACAGGAGGTATAGCCAAAGGCCTATGCTAAGGAAGGAGAAGGAAATCCCTAAGCCTCTTTTTTGATTCAGAGAAATCCTGACTCTCCCAATGAAAATGTTCCCTTAAAGTATGCAAGGTGTCACCAAAAGAATAATCCTCAGGAGGAGATGCAGATGGGATGGATTCTTCTGCATCTGAATCCTCATAGGGAGGAATTTTAATTCCTGATCAGAAGAGGAATCAGAAGAAATGGAAACCTGATCTGAAGATTCATAATCAGTGTCTTGCCTAGGCCTCTTAGTGGGGGGGAGGTAATTAAGTCCTCAGCCATTTTGATCATCTGTTTTTTTAAGCATAGGAGCCTGAGCACGTGGCTCATGAGTTGTTTTTTTAGACTTAGAAACTGTTTTTGATCTTGTTTTTGAAGTTGGCGCCGGTTTTATGTAAAAATGTTGAGGCCTGAAAACACCCTCAGAAGACGGTGCCTGCTCAGCGGCTCCGGACCCATCCAAGGGAGAGACATCCACGGGTTCAATACTCTGAGAATCTCGTGGCATACCGGACTCCGCTTGGCTCTCGGTAGAGGCCTGCGACTCAAAAGTACCGGGTATTAGGGGCTGCGAAAGTGCCTGAGTACCGGCGAACCGGCGACTGGCTTAGGAAAAGCTTCGTCGGTTTTGAACCTCAACGGTTTGTCTCTGTCTTTTTCTTTGCATTTCAGGGTAAATAAATCTGGATCCAAAATATTTTGAAGCAAAAATATACAGACGCTTAATAGTGCGTTGGTTAAATCTAGCACAAAACCAACAGCAAGGCACGTTATGGTCTGGGCCTAGGCAAGGAATACAGTACAAATGAAAATCCTTATGAGGTATTTGCTTCCCACAAGTAATGCAATTATTAACTTTTACTGGCATCGGTAGGAGCAAGAAAAAGTTTCCCCAACGGGGTACTTAGCTTTAGTTGAAGACTTCAGTTCTGAAACACGAATGTGAAAATTTCAGGAGTTGGCCTACCAGCACTTGCGAACTGCTTCTGCTTTGGGAACCGCGCGGCAAGAATGACTGAATAAAATGGCATCGGCTGCATGTTTTATACCCCTGAGGACCTGACATCATGCAAGAGGAGACAGCAACCCATGCAGGACCCAAGACTTTGTTATTCAGGCCAACTAAGGGCAACCTGCCAGCAGATTACCCAAATGTAATGACTGCAATAGTGAAACACAAAACATCATATGCATTTAAACAAATGCTTTGACACACCTACAATAACTATTTCAGATCATGCAGCAATACTATCAAAGCTAGAAATGCAAGGCAATAAAATAAAAAATGAGACACTGGAGCATTTTCATGTACCTGTTAAAAAAATTGAAATTAAAGGAATAACTAGTGGAATTATTTGAGAGTTATTAGGGAAGACAAAAATATCTTGAAAGTTATAACTAGTGAGTAGAATAATAAGAAAATGGAATTTAAATAGAACAGAAATGAAACAGAAAAATATGG
This sequence comes from Protopterus annectens, assembly GCF_019279795.1. NCBI lineage: Eukaryota > Metazoa > Chordata > Ceratodontiformes > Protopteridae > Protopterus > Protopterus annectens. Next base: position 27,794,267 of record NC_056725.1, read on the forward strand.
TTAAGAAGTAATAGAAATTACTTAGAAGAACACTGTAGAATAAAGGGACTCTTACTTAGAACAACACTGTAGAATAAAGGGACTCTCACAGAAGAAGAGGTGCAAATTCAGACTGATATAGAGAAACTATTGGAGTATCTGAATAAAATGTATGAGTTTAGAAAGAATGTTGTTAAACTTTTTCTGATAACTCCAGAGCACATAAAGAGGACTTAGGCAACAAAAAAATAAAAAGAGTTGTCACCACACTTAGGGAGCGTGTAACAAGAAAAATATCAAGAGATCCTGTACAGGTATTAGACATATTTCAGTAATTTTAAGAAAATTCCTATAAAGCAGAGAAATATGTAAATAAAGAGCACAAATGGATATATTTGACAGAGTAAGGGGAGATTTTATGAGTAGAGCAATGGAAGTATTTGCATCCCCTGATACAATAAAAAGGTTGATTAGCAGGATACCTATATGATCTTGAGAAAGTGGGAGGGTTCCCCTCTAATAAGTTGTGTTTGAACAGAGGAACTAGCAGGGGTGTCCTCTTACCCCTTTATCTGCTTTATATTTGGAGCCATTGGCAAAGAAAATAAGGCACTCAGACATGCAAGGATATAACTGTATGGTAATCAAGAAAGTTGGCATTATCTGTAGATATTATTTTGCACCTGAGAAATCCAGTAAAGGAACTCTCAGTGATGTGGAACATTTTGAGATCATTCCAAGTCTTTTCAGAATATAAAATGAATGAAGATAAAACATAGACTACATCCATAAATTACTTACCCACACATAAATTAGTTCTGCAACACCCATATTTATGGGAACAAGATAAAATGTAGTATTTAACAGTATGGATTAAAAAGGCTTCTGTTATGGCAGCTAAGGATACGTCAGAAGAGACTAAATAAAAGACAATACAAAAACTGTGAAACTGAAAGCTCTTGTTTATGGAAATGGATACTAAGACACAAGCAGTGAAAATGTCTTCAGTTCCTTTAGTTTTATATATGGGTCAGGCCTATTTATTATCATACAGTGGAGAATTGTGGGCAATAATAAAGAGCTGAAGGACTTTATCTGGAAGTAGAATAGGGCAAGAGTTAAGTGGGATGAAATGATTCTTCCAATACAACAGGATGGTTTAGGATTACCTGATATGAAAGGATATTTTAGAGCTACTGTTAAGGCTCATATACATATACAAGCAGAAGGTAATAATTCACAATGGAAAGGGATGATGATGAAACGGGGCTGGGGTGGTCAAGAAATAGAGAGTGGGATTTTGGATTTAGCTCCTTAAGGAGAGTAATAACACAGCATTTTACATTCACAAAGTAGCAATGAGTATTCTAAGAACTAAGCTAAAATAAGAATGGAGAAAGGAAATGCTGGCGATAGAGACAGCTGCAAGTAGGGGGAACAGAAAAGATGCAAGAGGGGGCTTTAATTTACTGCAGAAAACTAGCAAAAGAACAAAGGTACTGGGAACAAATAACTAGAGAGGAAACTGTAACAGACTGGGATGATGCCAAGAAAATATTTGGACTGCAGGCTAGAAACTGCCTTCTCTACCAGGGATTGATACTGTGGTATAGGCAAACAGAAAGGGATAGGGAAATCTCAAGTGAAAGACCTGCTCTGGTAGAGACTTTAGTTGAAGCTAGAACAGAACCAGATGTTAAAAAGGGATATCTAGTAGGACAGAGAACAATTGTAGGAACTATGCATGTCGCTTACGTATGCAACACAGTGAAGAAAATTTAGGATCTTTGCTTGCAAGTGTTTGTATAGGTATTTTATACCCCTAACTACAGAAATCAATCAGAAGAGATCAAAAAAGATTGGGAAGACAGATTAGATAAGCAATTCACAAAGAAAGCAATGGAAGGAGATACTTTTATACTCCAAGCAGACTCCAAAAGAATTTTCCTCAAGTATATAGCAAATGTTCTTCGTGTGATGATGAAATAGAGGTAAATGGAAATGTATGTTTCAGGAGTATAATGTGTTGGCAGATTTTTAAAAATTCCCTACAGAGTACTCTATCAGAAACACTGGACCCATTAATTACTATACAAAAAGCATTGTAACCATACTAAATGCATGTCTATCTAGTTTTCTCCATGTAGGGAAGTTACGCCTGTAGATACATAACAGCTTTCTCCTTCCTGATCCAGAATCTCCACTAGTGACAGGCCTTCAAACCATGTCATTATAGCCTTATGGAATTAGCTACCTTCAAAATCAATGTGACTGCAAAAGTTACTATAAATTCATACTCTGCCTCAGAAGTAAAATACACAAGCCTGCTGCATGTTTAACTTGTAGGATCTTTTAATTCAAACAAACCTTAAACAGCTGCTAAAAATAAATGTGTTCATTAGGCAGTGAGAAACTGATGCACCTAAAATGAACAACTGTGAAATGCAGGTATAGCATCTCTTCTTAAATTGCTTTTTTAATTTTTGTGGTGAACCTTCCATGGAACTGTGTAACAAAGGTGCAGTGCTGTACAGTATTTATTTTGAAGGTTGTTTATTTTATTTCATTCAAGCCTCCAGTTTCTGTACTGTGCGCCTCCATTATATCTACTTTAACCACCATAATTAAGTTTCACTTATTCATCACACTCTTACCAAACACCATAACCGTTACCATGATGGGAAATGCATTCCCTATATTTGTTCAAGGAATTTTGGAGGTTTAGCTTGTGTGAGTTGTTGCAACCTTTGTTAACACTAGCATGCATGCACAAAGTGAAAGTTCTCAACTGTCTAATTCAGTGTCCCCTTGGGTGCAGCTACAGCCACACCCCAGCCTCAGTCCGAGGCTGTTCCACAGAAGAAGTCCTATACCCTCACCTGGAATGAGACAAGTACAGTAAAATGCTTCCTGCAACTCTAGCTTGGCAATCATTTGGCTCAGTATGACCAGTTCCCCATTTCTGAAAGTCTGTCATTCAGCACTCCTTATTACCATCTATTGGGGATGGGCTTTGCTGCACCAGTACAACAGTAACTGTAACTATTCGCACAGTGCATTTTCCCAGGTTCTTTCTCTGAATATCCTTTTGCACTCCAGCAGATCCTGTAGTATTATAAAGTAAATGCCTTAACATGCCTTGTACTCCACATCTTATGCCAAATGTTTACATTCATTTTTCCTTTTACTCTACTATAATACTGCTTGTTTATTTCCTTGCCATCAAAACACACTTTTGTAACATAAAAACTTTCATTGTATTTACTGGGACTTTCCAGACACTATACTTGCACACACATACACAAACCTGTCTATCTCTACAAGGTACTATGTATTCCATTAGCACACTCTTGTTGCACTACGAACAATAATATATTGGTGTCAGCCTTAGTTCCATTTCACCTTGGGTTGGAGAGAAGCTTATATCCCCCTGGGACTACTAGGGGAAACTGGGAAATATCAAACTCACCTATCTGCACCTTTCTATTTTCTCCTGGTTAAGAATTCTAAAACCATTAAGCATCACACACTAAAAGCCTAAAACCTAACTACTGATGAAGTCAATATGGCTGTGGGTGAGGAACTTCATTTTATGAGGCTATCTACCACCTCTTATTCTACAGATCCCACGGTGATACATGTACTTCCAATTTATTAATGTGCTTTACCACAAAGCACCATTATGCCAAACAAAAAATAAATGACATGAAAAACAATTAAAAATAAACAGTTAAGTGTTTGATGAATAAATGAAACTAAAATCACCAAAATTAATGAAATGTCAATGTTACAGCAACCATTTGAATGCTATTTCAAAAAGGTAAGTTTTAAGTGACATTCAAAAGCCAAGTCAGAAGCTGGCACTCCCAGAGCCTCAGAGATAGTAGGTTCCACAGGTGTGAAGCCTGATAAGAAAATGATGGGGTAAACAACCACGCCTATTGACATAGAGGAATAATGTCACAGCCCAGCTCAGGCAACTGACGGAACTTCAGGGATGGAATGGCACTACCATTCTAGGAAGAGGGTGGGCTCACTGGCTTTCCCCACACAGCAATCACTGGTGGAGGCCAGGAAAATAAAGTGGGGTATGGGAATACTGCCTGAGCTGCTGCAGAGGTGGGACAGTAAATCAGCATGTTCCCATTGCTCTCCCACCACCAGACATGATGGAGACCACATTGGAAGGTCTAAATGGAGGGCAGGTCATAAAGAAAAGAGAAAAATCAGCAGAGAGAGATGGGCATGACCTCTCAGGACTCCCTTAAGCTCCTTGTTGGTCCCAGCTCAACATCAGAGAAGTCCAGGGATAAAAAAGGAGGAGCAGGCAGACCTAGTGATGTACATGACACTGGGACAGCTGGGAGGATGACGACTCTAACAAAACTTATGGGGTTTGGTGGTGGAAGAGTAGATCTGATAGCAGTAATCTTCTGAACAAAAACAATGAGTAGTAGGTTCACATTCTAGAACAGCTAAATCTCTTCTAGTGGAGAGGCAGACTGGGAGATTTTGTCTTCTTGCAAGAGATCTTAGAAAGCAAAATGCTCATCCGAGTGGACACCACTTCTCTCTCCACTGACCTGCATGATGCCAAAAGCACTCCAACCTAACTCATCAAAGCAGCTGAAGATCATGGTCAGACCACTGCTCATATCTCCTACTAGGGACTTGGCAAACACAAATTATGGCTAGAGACTGTAGTGTATAGCCCATGACCATTACTTCTATAGTAATAACACCCTTCTCTGGAAATGTCTAAATCCACAGCAAAGTGTGTCAATAAAATTAAATAAAAAAAAAAAAAACGCCAGAAATCAGCTTGCCCAGTCCCTCAGGTTCATCGGTTTAAGATAAATTTAGACACTAAAAACAAATGTACATGAAATCAGTGTAAGAACTTCCATTATACGAGCACACTACAGAATTTCTTCATTCATCATTCACTTTCTTAAAAGGTATCAGTAAGAACTCAAAATCTAGTACATTAATGGTTTCAATTTTAAAAAGCACACCAAATTTAAACCAGCGCTCAGCTTTGGCTTGCTGAACACAATAAATATGAACTGACATAATTCACATCTGTCAAAAGCAGCTTCTGAATCTCCCCATTACTAAAGTAAAAATATCTTAAGATTGGTAGCATGCAGACCGCAGGTATTAGTGACAACTATGGAGTAGCATATAAGCACCTTCTTTTTGATATTAATGTAATTAACATATGATGTATATGCATAATATTTCTGGAAAACACCAGAGTTTCAATGAAATAGAGTAGACTACTTGTCTTTGGAGCCATTCCTTACCTCTGAAGTGATTAGGCATTTGAAATGGTGTTTTAAAATTCATCAATGTAGACAATTTATCAGATATTTAACAAGTTATACTTATGCAAATATGCATATTGTGTTCCTATATATAAACATCTGCAGATTTACTGTAGGTGGACAGCAGGTATTAGTGACAGACATTGTACCATTATGGGATCTTTCATTTGATTCCATGGAGTAAGCAAATATATCTGCAGCTGGTACTTGCCCAAAAGGAAGGAGGACTGAGTTGGCCTGACTTTCAGACAGACAGGGGGTTTAAATCTTGCATAAATAATGTTTCAGCTAAGAAGTGCTAGACATGGAACTCTCTGCTAAAATAAACAGTTTTATACTATCACAGCTATATGATTATTTTATGCATTTATATCAATAACACTTTAGAAAAAAATGCTTTGGTCCCCCTCCTTTTAGATTAAAACAAGGAGACATCTTTGACAATACATTTGTAACCCAATATATCAGATGAAAGGTCCTAACTCTTTACAGTTTTTTTCCTTGAAAAATGTCAACACAGTGACTTATTTCTTATAGGAAAACAGCTACCACTGAAACAATACCCTGGTAAACAATAATTCAAGTTGAACTTTAAAATACACAAATAAGTGAATAAATAAATAAAATCAGACATTGCAACTAAAATCTGATTCAACACCTTACTTTGAGCATGCACTCATGGAAACAAAAAGGATCTTGCTTTAAAAAAAAAAAAACGAGAGCAAGAGAGACTTTTGAAGACATGTTTCATCTCCTCATGTTCTAGCCTGTTATAACTACCAACAATAATAGATTAATGCATCTCCCTCCAGAGGAACCTGTGAATTAAAAATTATAAAATCCTTAAAATACTTAGCTATGCTAGATATTGAGACATACACTGCCACTAATTTTTGACAAGGTAATATGATCAGAAATTTGAAAAAAAAATATGACTAAAGATGCCATACTCGCAGGATCTCCACAAAATTGCTCCACTTCTCTCCTTGACACAACCCCCCTCCACAAATGCCAAAAAAGTACAGCCTTTTTTGCTTCCCCATTAAAAGGTGTATTCAAATGTGTACTTTGTACGTAGGATGCCTGCAAACACCCAGAAATTAAAATAAATAAAACTACTCGTTGTCGCCTCACAGTAAGACGCTGTCCGGTTCGATTCTCAGCTAGAGGGTCTTCTGCGTGGAGACATGCGTGAATGGGCGTACCTTCGTTGATGGTTGTGCGTCAGAGCTGGCAACTCGGCACATAAAAATCTACTGCCAATCATTAGCAGACCGGAGTTCCGCTGTGGCGACTCTACAAATTTAACATCTGCAGCTTACTGTTTTGCTTTAACTGTACCATACAGAACTTAACTACTCCCAGCAAACAGTGTCATTCTACAGCATGGAAATGCTACACTGCAAAACATACAAAATGACAAGAGTCATAAATCAAATAATAAAGACCTGCTATACTATAAAAAATATAATAGTCACAACAAAACCAAATACACTGAATAAAACAATATCACAATAAAACAAAGTCAATAAATAAGCAAAAAATGAAGAAAACAAAAAAAAAAATCTGTCCTGCTGTAACAAGCAACTTAAACAGCATAAACATACAGGATTATGAGCTGCTCACCAGTCGTAACCTGCTTATGTGTTCGAGACATGAATGCCAAGAAATTTACCTCAAGAGCAAAGCTTAAAAGGTGAACCTTGGCATCCATGTCAAGAACACACAATAAGAAGTTATGGTCAGTGACTTGATCATAATTCTTTGTACTGAATGAAGCTTTATCTTCTCCATGTACCAGTAGATACAGACAAAAAAAAATCGTGGAGTGTTTTGCTGGCTTTCAAGGCTGTAAAACACTTGGTGAACGAGAGGACATGCAGGTGGTTGGTGTGACAGAGCAAGATGCGGAGGACAGGAAGAAATGTTAACAGATGATCCGCTGTGGCGACCCCTAAAGTGAACAGCCGAAAGAAGATGATGATGACTTTACATTGAATTTCAGCAATTACACAGTCAAGCGAATGACCGTCTATTATAAGAAATGCAACTTTCTACACTTTGACACCAACTCCATGCAGTAATAATCTATATTTAACAGAAGCCTTACTGTCACTCTCACCAGAGTATGTGCAAGCTTTAAAATGCAAAAAGGTCTGCCCACGAAGAGCCACAACCTTTTATTCAGAGGAGTATATCATTTTATGACAAAGAATCCCTTTCATCCATATTGTAGGAGGGTACACACAAGACAGTAACTGATTAAGAGGAGGAACCAGGATTGCCTGGAAAAATCTGAAAAGTCATCAGGTGTTATGGTCCGCAATGTCACAAGCCACACTAGGAGGGAAAGTCAAAAATATGAGCTCACCCCTTAGTCCCAACCACAGCGTGAGCATACTTTTTGCCAATGGAGAAAAAAATAAAGACTGCTACATAGACTTTTACTAGGATCCCTTAATATATAAACCTGTCTATTTACAGTAAAACACAAAAGCAACCACTGACTGGGGTAGAGTTGGCATTCAAGCATTGAGGAATGGTGGCAGGATTTGTGATCCATGGAGGAGGCACTACTAGATCAATGGATATGGTAACAACTTATCTGTTATAGCACAAACCCTTGTTCTTGGGTATAGAACTGAAATGCATCGAAAAACAGGCCGAAAAAAGCCATATGAAAACCAAAAGAAAACTGTTCTAAACACTTTGTTCTGAAATACCAAGATAACTAAGGAAGCCTGACTCCTGTACTGCTGGTGAAGACATAAACAAACAAAGAGTCACAGTGCAAATGTCTGTAAATAACACTTTTCTTAAAATTATTCTTTATTAGCAGCACAGACAGCATTTGTCTTATCCTTAAAAAAATATAGTAAGCCAATTTACAGCACAATACATTGTACACTACATGGCAAACTACTAGCCTTCCATACATACAATTTTCTTGAAACATAACAATATTCAAACATATTCCTGTGCCAATGATGCTATCTAACAGTATATTTTTATTCACACCAACAACACAGACAGTCTTCTCACATCAAGACATATATAATAAGCCTGTTGGATACTAACTTAAAATATACAACTTTATCTAACTTCAGCATAAGTATTAAGAAACACTTGCTTAACATGTACTGTCACCTTACTCCAGTTAACAGGCATTCAGTAACTGGTATGTTGCCCAGAAACAAGTCTGGGCCTACAATTTTCAACCAAGTTTTTCTTCATCAGATTCACGTGTTCTAGCCATAGAGTAAGAACTGTCTCTAATAAGTTCCTACTACCACTGATCTACTTTAAATTAACAGGAATAAAAACTTCTTAATCCAGCCTTACCATCTTTAACATTCATAATACTGACTTTCAGCAATAGCACTTTGAATTCTCATACAAACACTAGGCTTCTGCCACATATTTTATCCAAGCAGTATAGTAATGGTACTCCAGTTCACTTCACAGTACTTATCCATTCTATACTTTTTCACTTCTAGTACAATCATTTCTAAAATCATCTCTTCTAAAACATGACTTTTAACAGCCCCTCACTGATAACTTAACACAGAAAAAAATGCATGCAAAAATTATCATACTCAACAGTTCAAAACACCTCACAACTTTTTAAGAATTATTTAAAATTCAATAGTCAATATTAACTATTCAGAGTCTAGTTCAACCTCCCAGGGAAAACCAAACCTCAAATTCATGCATAACTGTCATTAATTCACATATCCATACACACGAACTCACAAACAAAACTACTAAAATCAAATAAAAATCCCCTACTTTCCCATCCAGTGACAGTCAGTAAAAGGTACTCCATCTTCTATCTAGCACCTGAAAAGAATGGGATGATCTTTTCTACATCCTATGAATTAGCATCCCTGAAAAGTACAGTTGTGTACACTTACCATAAATGTAGATGTTCGAGTGTATTCACTGTTGCAGTCATCACATTTGGGTTATCTGCTTGCAGTAGCCCTCAGTCTGCCTGATTAACAAAGTCTCGGGTCCTGCGTCGGCTGCTGTCTCTTCTTCCCTGACATCAGGTCGTAACATGCAGCCGACGCCATTACATCAGTTTTTCTTGCCCCAGATGTCAGGTGTCCCCCTAATGGGAAGCAATTAAATATAAAAATATACAAGCAAATACACCAAAAAGCTTTTAAGCACAGTAAAGGTATAGCCAAAAGAAGTCAGGGAGCTGGAGGAGGGTAACCAGGACTGCAACAGTGAATACACTCAAACATCTACATTTATAGTAAGTGTACACAACTGTACTATGTTCTTCGTGTTTCACTGTTGCAGTCATCACATTTGGGTAGATTCTCAAAGCTAAGGGTGGGAGGAGCAATTTAGATAGCATTAGGACCAGTTATAAGGCCCTGCAAGACTGCAATGGCAAAGCCAGCTCTGGATTTAGAGAAAATTGGCAAATGATAATGCTTGGTGAAAGCATGTACAGAACTCCAGGTAGCAGCTTCTAGGATGTCCCTGGTATGGATGCCTCTGAGAAAAGCTGTAGAGGTAGATGCAGCCCTGGTTGAATGGGGTCTGATCCCCTGTGGGATAGGTTTTCCATGGTGCTTATAGCAGAAATGAATGCAATGGCCTATCCATTTAGAAATGGTTTGCTTTGAAATAGCCTTCCCCTCTGTTCCTGCAGCAAATGCCACCAGCAGTTGTTCAGATTTCCTTTGAGGTTTACTTCTGTCCAAGTAGAATCTACGTTGTCTGTGCACATCTAAGGAGTGCAGTACCCATTCCCCTTTGTTCTGTGGATTAGGAAAGAAGGTTGGCAAATGAATGGACTGTAACAGCCACACTGGATACCACCTTGGGCATAAATTAGGGATTGCTTCTAAGGGACACCCTGTCCGCATGAAAGATGATGAAAGGCTCCACTGCCATAAGGGCCTGTAATTCAGATACCCTTCTTACTGAAGTGATTGCTAAAAGGAAAGCTGTTTTCCAAGAAATTTTAAATCTGCAGTAGCAGCTGGCTCGAGTGGAGGAAGAGAGTTTCTCCAAGATAAAGTTAAGGTCCCAGGCTGGAGTTGGAGCTCTCCTAGGTGGTCTTAAATGTTTGGCCCCTCTGAGAAAAGTACAGTTTTGTACCTACCATAAATGTAGATGTTCGAGGATTCCATTGCTGCAGTCCTGACTATTGGGTATAGTCCGCGTCCCAGTCGGCCCGAATACCAGAGTATAAGGCTGACGTCGGTCAGGGCGCATTAGACTGACGTCAGTACGTCAGGGTACTAATGCGCATGACCGACGTCATATCCTCAGTCTTTTCTTGCCCCAGATGTCAGAAGACCCAAAAGACAAGTCCCAAAACAACCTGCACCAAAAACATGTATAATATATACAACAATATATGTATATAAAAACATAAGCATGTAAACTCACCTACACAACCACCCCTAAACACAGAGGGGAAGGAGGGAGGGTAAATTGGACTGCAGCAATGGAAACCTCGAACATCTACATTTATGGTAGGTACAAAACTGTACTATGTTCTTCGCCTTCCATTGCTGCAGTCCTGACTATTGGGTAGAATCCCAAAGCAGAGGTAAGGGAGGCTGGCAAATTATAAAGTAGTAGGAGCTGACAACATGCCTTGTAAAACAGCTGTGGCAAAACCAGCCCTAGTCTTAGAGTATATAGGAAGGTGATAATGCCTAGAGAAAGTATGCACTGAACTCCAAGTAGCTGCTTCCAGAATATCCTTAGTTGCCACCCCCCTTAGAAATGCTGTTGAAGTGGCAGTAGCCCTAGTGGAATGAGGCCTAATCCCAGCTGGTATCTCCTTGCCATGATGGGAATAACAAAATGCAATGCAAAAGCCAATCCACCTAGAAATAGTTTGTTTTGACACAGGCTTGCCCTGTGAACTCAAAGCAAAAGAAACAAGTAACTGCTGAGACTGCCTAAAATCCTTAGTCCTGCTCAAATAATAACGCAATTGCCTATGTACATCTAAAGTGTGCAAAATCTTTTCCCCTTTATTTTGAGGATCTGCAAAAAACGTAGGCAAATGAATAGTTTGGTTTAAAGCCACACTAGAAACCACCTTAGGCATAAAGGAAGGATTAGTACGTAATGATACCCTGTCCTTATGGAAAATCAAAAAAGGCTCTACTGCCATAAGGGCCTGCAACTCAGACACCCTTCTTGCAGACGTAATAGCCAACAGAAAAGCAGTCTTCCATGACAAATATTTCAATTCAGCAGTAGCTGCAGGCTCAAAAGGTTGTAGAGTAAGTTTTTCCAACACAAAATTGAGATCCCAAGCAGGAGTAGGAGCTCTCGTGGGGTCTTATATTCTTTGCCCCTCTAAGAAACTGCTTGAACAAAGGATGCGAAAACAAAGGTGGGTCACAATCATAGTGAGCTGAAATTGCTGCAGCATGAATCTTTATGGAAGAGAAGGACAATCCTTTGTCCAATAATTCAGTAAGATATTGAAGAGCCACACTCAAATTAGGCTCTGAAATCTCCAAATTCTTCGCTGTACTCCAAAATAAAAATCTCTTCCATTTTTCTGCGTACACTCTCCTTGTGCTAGGCCTTCTAGCTTCCATAATCACATTTAAAACTTGTTGAGGAAGTTGAGGCCTGCTGTGTTTCAACACAGAATATGCCAGGCTGTCAGATGAAGAGAGGGAAGCCTGACATTGAGCAGATGACCGTCCTGCTGAGATAACAGATGAGGAATCAGAGGTAAAGGCCATGGAGGCTTCTTTACCAGACTCCGTAGCAGTGGGTACCAGTGTTGCCGAGGCCAATCTGGAGCTATCAAAATCATCCTTGGCCTGTCTTGTCTGACCTTTAATAGTACCTTTGGTAGAAGCGGTAGAGGTGGAAAGGCATACACATGAAGATTTTTCCAACTGAAAGACAGAGCATCCACTTTCCAAGCTGTGTGATGAAACCCCTTTGTGCAATACTTTGGCAGCTGGTGGTTTAGTGGAGAAGCGAACAGATCTATGTCTGGAGTTCCCCATGACACTGTCAGTTTCTGAAATACATGAAGATCCAGTTTCCACTCGTGGGGATCCATGATTTGTCTGCTTAACACATCTGCTAAGGAGTTCTGTGCTCCTGGCAGAAACCTTGCCTGAAGAGTTAGTTGCAAGCTTAGCGCAGTCTCCCATAAAATCATTGCTTGCCTGCATAGAGGATAAGAATGTGTTCCCCCTTGCTTGTTGATGTACCACATGACAGTTGTGTTGTCTGTTAGAATCAACACCTGCCCTGGAAGAAGTAACTCCTTGAAAGCCATTAATGCAAACTGGACTGCTAACATCTCCTTCATGTTGATATGTAGATGCTGTAGTCTGGCAGGCCACTTGTCTTGTATCCACTTTCCATTTAGATGAGCTCCCCAAGCAAAATCCGAGGCATCTGTCGTTAGAATCTGACTTGCCTCTGGCCGGGTCACAGAGAGTCCCTTGTTTAGGTGACATTCCTGAGCCCACCACAAAAATTCCTTTTGAATGCAAGGTATTATTTGAATGACAGTGTCCAAATCCTGGCAGTGCTGTGTCCATACATTTTTGAGATACCATTGTAGCTTCCTCATATGCAGTTTGGCATTGGGAAGCACCAGAATACAAGATGCCATGAACCCTAATGCTTGAAGGACTGTCCTTGCAGTCAGCACGGACTGATGAGATAGTTGATGGAAGTAAAGTGACAGACTCTTTTGTTTGTCCGGGGTTAAAAAGGCCATCTGGGCTGCTGTATTCAGTCTTACACCCAGAAAGCACATGTCTTGAGAGGGTACTAGACTGGACTTTATTTCGTTCACAGAATACCCTAGGCATCTTAGCACTGCTATAACATATTCCAGATGCTGTAGAAGGTCTGCCTTTTCTTGAGCCAGAATCAGGCAGTCGTCCAAGTAAGGATAGATTTGAATTCCTTGAAGCCTGAAGTAAGCTATCACTGGAGCCAGAACCTTTGTGAATACTCTGGGCAGTAGATAAGCCAAAGGGCAATGCAGAGAACTGATAATGAGAATTTCCAGCTCGAAACCGCAGATACTTTCTGCAACTTAGCCTTATAGGCACATGAAGGTAAGCTTCCTTGAGATCTAAAGTTACCATCCAGTGATCTTTGCCCAGCAGAGGTAAAAGCTGTTGTAACGTCAACATCTTGAACTTGGGAATGTCCAAAAGCGTGTTGAGGAGAGATAAATCCAAAATTGGTCTCCACGTGTTCCCCTTCTTTGGTACAAGGAACAGGCGAGAATAAAATCCTAGGCCCCTCTCTGACACAGGGACTGGCTGAATGGCCCCTATGTGAAGTAACTGTAAAACTTGCTTGTGAGCCTCTTTTCTTTGTAGAGGAGGAACGTCTGGCATGCCTTTGAAAGGGGCATTGTATGGAAATAAAATCTGTAACCGTGGTGAATGATATCCAACACCCATTTGTCTTGAGTAATTAAATCCCAATTTTCTTTGAAAAGAGACAGTCTTCCCCCCAAAGGAGCTGCCAGACGTGAATCTGCTGGCAGCTGAAAAAACAGGTCATTGGGTCTGTTTACGAAAGGACTGACCCCTGCCCTCACCAGAAGTCTGAGCAGGTGAACTCCCTGTTCTAGGCCTAAAAGAACTTTGAGCCCTGCCCCTACCACGTCTAGACCTACCCCTAGACTGAGAATCATAAGCAGGATATGTCCACCCCTTAGCAGGCCAATTTCTACTAAACTTGGTGGCTGCACCTGCAAAAATCTTTAACAGTTTGCATAGACTTAGCTTTGTCCTCCATTTTCTTTAAAACAGCTTCCACAGGCGAACCAAACAACACATCAGACTGTAAAGGAGCATCCAAAATCCTTGTCTTAACATGCTCAGCTAAATTCTGATCCTTCAACCAGGCATGCCTGCGAAGAACAGAGCTGGTAGCAGCCACCCTCGAGGAGGCCTGTACAGCATCAAAACCACATTGCAAAGAATGCTTACCCACTTGTTCAGACACATGAACCAAATCCAGCAACTCTTTACACTCAATACCTTCCGCCAAAGCATCCACCTTAGATTTCAATTGTGAAAGAAGGTAATTCTGATATTTTAACATGTGAAACTGACAATTCAAAGCTCTCATGGCTAAAGTGGAAGAAGTGTACACTTTCTTTCCCCACCTATCCAAAGCCCTCGCCTCTTTATCAGTGGGGACAGGATTTTTAACCACAGAAGCTTTTACACCCTTAGGCCCCTGAGAAATAGTTTCTGGGTCCGCCCTAGGACTCTTAAACAAATATTTATGAGCTTGGGGCACCCTATAATACCTATCAGGCTTAACAGGAGCAGGAGGCAAAGAGTCAGGGTTCAGGGAAGCCTCTGCAAAAACATCTTCCACCACATTCAACACAGGAGGAATAGCTAAAGGCCTATGCTGGGGTAAAAACAAGAACTCCCGAAGCCTTTTCCTAGAGTCAGAGTAATCCTGGCCTTCCCATTTAAAGTGCTCCCTCATGGAATGCAAAGTCTCTGAAAATGAGAAATCCTCAGGCGGAGACGCTGTAGGAGTGGAATCATCCACATCAGAATCAGAATAGGTAGGATACTCCTGCAAATCTTCCACAGAAGATTCTGAAGCCTCAGAACACTGTTCAAAACAATCAAACTGCGGTTCCACCCTAGGCCTCTTATCAGGCGGGGGCATAGAACCCCTAATCATAGTAATCAAATCTTCTGCCATCTTAAGCATATGTTTCTTAGGTACAGAACCGAAATGGTAGGAGAAGCCCCACTGAAGCTGAAGTAGGCCTACCTCTCATAGAAGTTTTGGCAACAGAAGGAGAGGCCCTAACTACCTTGGGAAGAGAGGGAAGAACAGTCACCTGAGAAGCCCCCTCAGCCTGGCCTACCTCCTGAGAAGGCACATCCTGTAAGAGTATAGTCTCTGCCTGGGACTCCATGGAAACTCCTGGCAAAAGCTCCACTGAGCCTTCTAAAGAACCGACGTCCGGGACTGCCGGTTCCTCAACCCTAGGCTTCACTGTTTTATCCTTGCGCTTCTTGGAGGAAGCGGGCCGGAGCATCCGGCGGCATTTTATAATTGCAACGCTTCCCAAACACTAACCTGGCACAGTCTAACCTCCTCTTAATAGTGCGTTTGTTAAACCTAGCACAAGAGCGGCAACCAACAACGTCGTGCTCAGGCCCTAAACAAGGTATACACAAGGTATGATAATCTCTATGAGGTATCTGTTTCCCACAAGAAATACAGTTATTCACTTTTTCTGACATCCGGTAAAATACTGAGGCAAGAAAAAACCAAAATGTTCCCAACGGGTACTTAGCCAACTCTGTTTCGGTCTGAAACTCCGGTTTCGGAAGTATTTCAGAACGCCAACCTGCACTCGCAAAACTGCTTCTGCATCGGACCATGCGGCAAAAAAGACTGGGGATATGAAGTCGGTCATGCGCATTAGTACCCTGACGTACTGACGTCAGTCTAATGCGCCCTGACCGACGTCAGCCTTATACTCTGGTATTCGGGCCGACTGGGACGCGGACTATACCCAATAGTCAGGACTGCAGCAATGGAAGACGAAGAACATCTGCTTGAGCAGTGGGTGAGAGAAGAGGGGAGGTTCTGTGTTGTAACAAGCTGAAATGGCTGAGGCGTGAATTTTGATGGAGGAAAAAGACGGGCCCTTGTGAAGCACCTCAGTTAAGTATTGTAAAATCTGAGGTAAATTGGGCGCTGCTGTGCTCATCTCCCCTGAGACTGGTTCCAGGTACAGAATCTTTTCCATTTTTCTGCATAAGATTTTCGAGTACTAGGCCTCCTTGCCTCTAAAATGATATCCATCACTGGTTTACGGAGTGATGGTAAAGGAGAGATTAGGTAATTAGCCAAGCTGCTAAGTTCAGTGTTTGAAGCTGAGGGTGCAGAATCTGGTTCTCCTGCTGAGACAACAGGAAAGGAGTCTGAGGTAGGTGCCATGGGGCCAACCGTCACACACTGCGCAAGAGGGGGTACCCAGTGTTAGCGTGGCCACTCTGGTGCAATCAAAATCGTCCTTGGTTTGTCCCGTTTGATCTTTAGTAGTACTATGGAGAGCAGAGGCAAAGGAGGAAAGGCATAAACTGATAGGTTTTTCCAACTGAATGACAGAGCATCCACTTTCCAAGCTTGATTGTGGGGAGTCCTTGTGCAGAATTTGTCCAACTGATAGTTCTGGGGGGAGGCAAACAGGTCTATATCTGGGCTTCCCCATTTGCTTGTCAACATGTTGAAAATCCTTGGTTCCAGTTTCCACTCGTGTGGGTCCATGAGGTTTCTGCTTAGTCCGTCTGCCAGTGTATTTAGTTTTCCTGTCAGGAATTGAGCTTGTACCTGCACTTGATAGCTCAAGGCTGTGTTCCACAATGCCATGGCTAGCCTGCAGAGGGGGCAAGAATGTGCACCCCCCCGACTTGTTTATGTACCACATAACAGTGGTGTTGTCCATCTTTACCATTAGTTGTCCTGGAAGAATGTGGTCCTTGAAGGCTGTCAGAGCATTCTGTACAGCTAACATTTCTTTTTGATTGATATGCAGGTGCATTTAACTTGGGTTCCATTTGCCCTGAATGCACTTCCCTGCCAGGTGAGCCCCCATGCATAGTCTGATGCGTCTGTTGTTAGGGTTTGGGTGGCAGGAGGTAGTGTGAATGGTAGTCCCTTGTTTTGGTGGCAGGCATCTGCCCATCAAAGGAACTCTAGGCGTACCCAAGGTTAGATAGGAATCATTGCTTCAAGATTCTGAGAATGTTGACACCATAGGCCTTTGAGATACCACTGCAGTTTCTTCATATGCAGTCTTGCATATGGAATTAGAAGGATGCAGGAGTACTATGGAGAGCAGAGGCAGAGGAGGAAAGGCATAAACTGATAGGTTTTTCCAAAGGCCTATGGTGTCAACATTCTCAGGATCTTGAAGCAATGATTCCTATCTAACCTTGGGTATGCCTAGAGTTCCTTTGGTGGGCAGATGCCTGCCACCAAAACAAGGGACTACCATTCACCTTACAGACACAAGGTGCAGAGTTCAATTCTCACATGGGGTAATTGGCTAGGCTTAAAATGACCCACAGGGGCAGTTAGCCTAGTACTAACCTATGAACCTATGAACCCCAAGGCTTGCAGTATTTGCCTTGCAGATAGCAGGGTTTTTGTGGCCACTTGTTTGAAGTAGGTTGTCAAATGAATTTTTCTCTGGTGTGAGGAAAGCCATCTGGGAAGTTGTATTCAAGCTTGCTCCCGGGAATATAATTTGTTGGCAGGGTACTAGGTGTGATTTCTTTTCATTTATGGTGTACCCCAGAGAAGTTAGCACCCTTTGTACAAAGACCAGATGATTCAAAAGTATGTCCTGGCTTTCTGCCTGAATTAGACAATCGTCCAGGTATGGGTATATTTGAATATTTCTTTGCCTCCAAAATGCAATGACTGGAGCTAGGCACTTTGTGAATACCCTGGGTGCAGTAGATAAGCCAAAGGGCAGTGCAGAGAACTGATAGTGCGTGTAGCCTGCTTTGAAGCGTAGGTATCTTCTGCAAGATTCCCTGATTGGGATGTGCAGGTATGCTTCTTTCAAATCTAGTGTTGCCAAATAGGCATCTTTGCCTAGCATAGGAAGCAACTGGTGAAGAGTCAGCATCTTGAATTTTGGAATCACCAAAAAGGTGTTTAGAGCAGACAGGTCCAGGATGGGACGCCATGAATTATCTTTTCTGGGTACCAGGAAAAGTCTAGAGTAGAAACCTTGTCCCTTTTCCTCTTCTAGTACCAACTGAACAGCCCCCATGCTTAAGAGAGAAAGTACTTGCTTTTGGGACTCTGCCCACAGATTTGGGGTAGATCTGGCCACCCACTTGGTGTTGGTAATGTGTGGAAGTGAAATATGTATCCCTGGGACACTATATTTAAAACCCATTTGTCCTGAGTAATGAGGTCCCAATTCTTTGCATGAAGAGCAATCTTTCCCCCCAAAGGGGCAGTCAGTTGAGAAGTACTTGGAAGTTTAAAAAAAAAGTCATTGAGACAGTTTACCATGGTGGAAGTTTTATTACTCCAAGATTTGGAAGTGGATGCCACCCACTGCTTAGTCATGTGCGTACCCTGGGACTGCAGCCTGGGAGCTCTGTTGGATCTGAGTTTGGACTGAAGTATCTGGAAGAGGCAGGAAAGGTCCAATTCTTGGAAGGCCGATGCCTACTAAATCTTGGAGGTTGTTTGCATAGATTTAGCTTTTTCCTCCATCATTTTAAGAACTTCTTCTGCCTTGTTGCCAAAAAGTCAGTCCTGGATTAAGGGAGCATCCAGTAATTTCGCTTTAACATGATCTGGCGAGGATTACTCCTTAAGCCAAGCATGCCTTCTTATAGCTTTAAGACACCTTAGGAAACCTTGTAAACTGCAATAGCCTGACATTTGAACAAGTAACCCTTGTAAAAATTCCCAAAATTGTATACTGTTGGTTTGTCTTTCCTGCTAAACATAAGTGAAATTACAGTGCTAAGTGCAAGTAACATTAAAATTAAAGTACTGAGTGCAAATAACAATGTAGTGCTGAGTGCAGATTTTAGGCCCTTACATTCAACTTACCTCTGGTGTGGTGTCTTAGTCAATCAGGGTATTCCCTGTAACCACTCCTACTGTCTTCTCTTTTCCCCCACCCCCCTCTTTCCTCAAACAGGTTAAAACTGCTACAATTCAGTACAGGCATCATTTTCAAATCTAGGTGCTTAGGATTTCCCTAATACTTACCTTATAGCTTTAGGACACCTTAGGAAACCTTGCAAACTGCAACAGCTCTGCTACGTTCACCCTCACTGTGCTCGTGCTCTCTTCGCTCCCCTCCCTGCCCCCAAACCTCTAAATTTATAGTACTATAGCCACTCCCCCACTTTCTAGATAGTACAGTTTTGTACCTACCATAAATGTAGATGTCCGATAGACATGCAACTGCAGTCATAACATGTGGGTTTGTCCTGCCTCAGGCAGCCCTCGGTCGGCCGGATTCCAAAGTCTGGGTCCGACGTCAGCTGATGTCGCATTTCTCTCTGACGTCAGAGTGGCTGGAGTACATAAGCATCAGCCGACGCCATCTTCTTCAGTGTTTCTTGCCCCAGATGCCAGGTGCCCTCCAAGGAAGGCTGTAATCAAATTGGAAGACAAAAACAGGATTCCAGAGAAATAAATGAGCAATAAAACAAATACACCATAACAGATATCCCCAGCTAAGAGAAACAGGGATAGGAGTGTATCCTAGGCATAGAGGGGTATGGAGGGAGGGAAAATCCGACTGCAGTTGCATGTCTATCGGACATCTACATTTATGGTAGGTACAAAACTGTACTATGTCCTTCAAGAATGCAACTGCAGTCATAACATGTGGGTAGAATACCATAGCTTAGCTGGGGGAGGAGGTATGCTCTAGGAAAAAGATGGTGTGGCAATCAAACCCTGCAGGACTGCCGAAGCAAATCCTGCTCTGGATCTGGAGTATAGAGGGAGATTGTAGTGTTTGGAGAATGTATGCATGGAGCTCCATGTAGCAGCTTCTAGAATGTCCTTAGTAAGCACCCCTCTTAAGAATGCTGTAGAAGTGGCTGTAGCTCTTGTGGAATGTGGTCTGACATTGGCTGGAACAGTCTTTCCATGAAAGGAATAACAAAATCTGATGCAATGTCCAATCCATTTTGAAATAGTCTGTTTTGAAATTGCTTTTCCTTGGACTGCAGGGGCGTAAGCTACAAAAAGTTGTTCAGACTTCCTACTGGCCTTGGTTCTGTCCAGGTAGTATCGAAGTTGTCTGTGAATGTCCAAGGTATGTAACAGTCTTTCCCCCTTATTCTCAGGATTGGGGAAGAAAGCAGGCAAATGAATAGCTTGATTTAAAGAAACCCTAGATACCACCTTTGGCATAAAAGTAGGGTTGGTCCTTAATGAAACCCTGTCTCTGTGAAAAATTATGAACGGTGGTATTGCCATTAGGGCCTGCAGTTCCGAAACCCTTCTTGCTGAGGTAATTGCCAACAGGAAAGCTGTCTTCCATGAGAGAAATTGCAAGTCAACTGAAGCTGCTGGCTCAAAAGGAGGTACAGTCAGTTTTTCTAGGACAAAATTGAGGTCCCAGGCTGGCACTGGGGCCTTTCTTGGTGGCTTGATGTTCTTGATTCCCCTGAGGAATTGCCTTAGCAAAGGGTGTGAAAAGACAGGAGGATCAGTGTTATATCTAGCTGAAATAGCTCTGATGCATGTATCTTTATGGAAGAATATGAGAGGCCGTTCTTTAGCATATCCGCCAAATATTCCAAGATGAGTGGGATGTTTAACAATGATGCATCATGTCCCTTGCTGGTATTCCAGTTGCTGAATCTCTTCCATTTTGCTAAGTAAACGTTTCAGGTGGATGGTCTTCGAGCCTCTGTTAGTATCCGCTGAACTTCCTTGGAGATAGATAGGTTGAAGTTATTTATGGGATCTCCCAGGCTGTTAGCTGCAGTGTCTGAAGGTTTGGATGCACTGTTTTGAGATTAGTCAAAAGTAGAGGCCATTGGGGAAGGGCCCACCTCCTGGTGTGACATATGCTCCGTAGAAGTGGGTACCAGTGTTGTCTTGGCCAGTCCGGAGCTTTTATGATTCCCTTGGGTCTCTCTGCTTTGATCTTTAGTAGTACTGAGGTCATCTGTGGCAGAGGCGGGAATGCATAGATTGTTAGGAAGTTCCAGTTGAATGAGAGAGCATCTATTTTCCAAGCTTTTGGATGGTATGTCCTTGTGCAGAATTTTTGTAGATGATGGTTGAGGTGAGAGGCAAATAGGTCTACTTCTGGCCTGCCCCATGTCAAAGTGAGTTGTGTGAAGATCTTCGGATGTAACCTCCACTCGTGTGGATCTGTGAAATTCCTGCTTAGGCTGTCCGCCAGCACATTGTCTTTGCCTGGAACAAACTGGGATTGTAACTGGATGTTTAGGCTCAGTGATTTTTCCCAAAGATGCATTGTCAGTCTGCAAAGGGGGTAAGAGTGGGTGCCCCCTTGCTTGTTTATATACCACATCACAGTGGTGTTGTCTGTCCGTATCAGTAAATGGCCTTGTTGAAGTTGGTGTTGAAAGGCCTCGATGGCATGCATTACTGCCAGCATTTCCTTTTGATTTATATGCAGATGTGTTTCCTTTTGAGACCATTGTCCTTGTATACACCTGCCTTCCATGTGCGCCCCCCCATCCAAGGTCTGAGGCGTCTGTGGTCATGGTCTGTGTTATCTGTGGTTTTTTGAATGACATACCTGTGTTTGCCTGGCTCACCGAGGCCCACCATAGGAATTCCTTTTGTAGGCATGGAATGAGCGGTATGGTTGTCTCCAAGTTGTTGCTGTGCTGAGACCAAATGCTTTTCAGGTACCATTGAAGCTTCCTCATGTGTAGTCTTGCTAATGGAACCAGGAGAATGCAGGATGCCATGTAACCCAGGGCCTGTAGGAATCTCCTTGCAGTCATCTGGGTGAGTTTTGCTAAACCTTTGAAGTAATGCGTTAACTTCTCTTGCTTGTCTTCTGTCAGGTAAGCCATTTGAGAGGCTGTGTCTAATTTGGCTCCTAAGAAGATTATTTGCTGGGATGGCTGCAGTCTTGACTTTTGGAAGTTGACTGTGTATCCCAGAACTTGAAGTAATCGTATGACATAGTCCAAGTTTTTTGTCAACATCAATTTGTCGTCCGCTTGTATGAGGCAGTCGTCCAGGTATGGGTAAATTTGTATCCCCTGGAGCCTGCAATGAGCAATTACTGAAGCCAGACATTTTGTGAATACTCTGGGTGCAGTAGATAAGCCAAATGGCAATGCTGAGAATTGATAATGCTCTGGCCCTGCAAGAAATCTGAGGTATCTTCTGCAGCTGTGTCTGATAGGGACATGCAGGTATGCCTCCTTGAGGTCCAGAGTAATCAGCCAAGACCCCTTGCCCAGCATGGGAAGGAGTTGCTGTAGAGTCAGCATTTTGAACTTTGGTACTATGAGAAAGGTGTTTAATGCGGACAAATCCAGTATTGGTCTCCATTGAGATTCTTTTCTTGGAACAAGGAACAGTCTTGAGTAAAACCCCTGGCCTTGTTCTTGTTGTGGAACTCTTTCTATTGCTTTCATCCGAGTCAGCAGAGAGATTTGCTTGATAGCCTCTGCCCTCTGGTTTTGTGGTAGGTTTGGCATGCCTTGTTTTCTTGGCAAGGTATGAAAATGGAACCTGTAGCCTTGGTCTATAATGTCCAAAATCCATTTGTCCTTTGTCAGTCTGTGCCAATTTTCTGCAAACAGAGATAATTTCCCAAGGGAGCTTCTATTTGTTCCCTGGTAGGCGGAAGTAGAGGAAAGTCATTGAGATTGTGGCTGTGGGGCAGGTGAAACCCCTGCGTCACTTCTTTGGTTTCCTGGCTGCCATTGTCGTCCCCTGTAAGGACCTCTGTATTGGCCTCTTCCTCGGCCATGTCTGTTTTTACCCCTTTGAAACTTTTCTGGATTAGGAAAGGACCAGTTTTTTGAAGGCCAATTCCTACTGAATCTGGGGGGTTGAACCTGGAGGAAATCTTTCACCGTCTGAACTGATTTTGCTTTTTCCTCGATGGTCTTTAACACATCCTTAGCATTAGCACCAAAAAGCTTATTCTTTTCCAAAGGTGCATCCAGAAGTTTTGCCTTTACATGATCTGGTAGAGGTTGATCTTTTAACCATGCATGTCTACGAATGACTGCCCCTGTCATAGCTGCCCTACATGAAGCTTCCAGTGCATCATATCCACACTGCAGGAAGTGATTGCTTACTTGCTGAGTGTTATGTACTGCTTCCTGCAAAGCCTTCCTGTCTAAAAGATCAGGAGTGGCCAATGTTTTTTGTAAATCTTCTAACAAGAAATCCTGATATTGTAACATATGAAAAAGGCAATTCAAAGCTCTCATTGATAAGGTAGTGGATGTGTAAATCTTTTTGCCCCATCTCTCTAATGACCTAGCTTCCCTGTTGATGGCAATGGATTTTTAGAGGTGGAAGCTGAAACTCCTTTAGGCCCCTGAGAAATAGTTTCCAAATCAGCAGTATGGGCCCTGAATAAATGGGAATGAGTTTCTGGGACCCTGTAATACCTGTCTGGCTTGGCTGGAGCAGGAGGAAGACAGTCAGGGGTAACACTAGAGACAGAATATAAATCATCCAAAACATCAAGTACAGGAGGAATAGCTAAGGGTCTGTGCTGGGGCTTCTTAAGGAAAGTCCGAAGGCGTTTTCTGGAATCAGAATATTCCTGGCCTTGCCACTTGAAATGTTCCCTCATGGTATGCAGAACTTCCCCAAAAGAAATATCTTCAGGCGGGGAGGCCGAGGGAATGGAATCCTCTGCATCTGAGTCCTCATAGGTCTGGAAGAGCTCTTCCTGGCTATCAAAGTGGACAGAGCCCTCAGAGTCTTCATCTGACGAATTGGGTCAGAGGGTTCAACCCGGGGCCTTTTATGAGAAGGAGGCTGGGATCCTCTCTCAGGATGGGCCTGTGAACCTCTAATCATAGAAATTAAATCAGCAGCCATAGACATAATTTGTGTCTCTGGAGAAGGCTGAGGAAAGGTTTTAGTAGTAAGATGTTTTGTTCTGCTGGCTGCCTTAGCCCTGGTGTAGGCCTTAATAGACATGGCCATAGGAGGCCTGGCAGCTCCACGTGCAGGAGTGACCTTGTCTACAGTAATGGTCTCGGGCATTTCCTCGGTTTCGGCATCCGGAGGAAAATCAATAACTGGCGTCGGAGTGATATCCGGAATCGGAGTCGTCGGTAATGTGGTGTCTTCGGTTCAGAGCGGTAGGGAGACCGTCTCAGAGGGAACCGGAGCACCCGCGATAGGTTTTGGCGTGGAGTCGGAGGTAGACGCGGGCCGAGGATGTCGGTCCCGGTCTTTTCGTTTCTTGGGAGTTTGCAATGTCGGAAGATCCGACGGCATAGTGTAAGCGAATTTTTCGCCGAAAAAATCTTCAGCGAACTCCGCCCGGCGCCTGAGAGTGCGCTTGTTGAAGCGAGCACAGGCTACACAGGCCGAGACGTCGTGGTCTGGGCCAAGGCAAGGAAGACAGTAAGAGTGGAAATCCTTATGAGGTATTTGTTTACCACAAGAAAGACAATTGTTAACTTTTTCAGTAATTTCTGACATCGGTTGAGGCAAGAAAAGGTCCCCAACGGGGTACTTAGCTTTTTTGATGACTTCGGAATCGAAGAATACAGGAGCTGACCGACCGGCACTTGTGAACTGCTTCTGCTTCGGGCACCGCGCGGCAAGAAAGACTGGAGAAGATGGTGTTGGCTGATGCTTATGTACTCCAGCCGCTCTGACGTCGGAGAGAAATGCGACATCAGCCGACGTCGGACCCAGACTTTGGAATCCGGCTGACCGAGGGCTACCTGAGGCAGGACAACCCACATGTTATGACTGCAGTTGCATTCTTGAAGGACATCCAATCTGCTTTCGTCTGAGATAAGTACTCCCACCCCCATTCTTCTACTACATTATAATAGCACCTATTAGCTTTTATCTGGCATTCTCCCATCCCCCTTCCAGTACCTTTACCTCACCACTCTATCTTCTGGTGTTGCATCACCAGGTAAAACAGTTCCTTAACTCACTAGCTGAATCACAGATAATGATATACTCCTCTTTACTACCCCTCTTGTTCGCACCATACCTCCTTACCTTGTATGAAAACCAGTTTCTCACGGGATTTCAGGTCCCAAAGGGCCATACTATCATCCCAGCTGTAAATCCTCCCACCTTCAAACATACTTACAGTACCAGGTCCTATCCAACATCTTGTTCAGTCTCTCAACATCTCAACCCCAGGTACATTAGCTCTAGATCCAAACACCACCACAAACTAATAAACAAATTCCTGAAGTTCATCACCAAATATAGACTTAACCTAATACTTGGTGGTGATATTCACCCCAACCCTGGCCCACCCACATATCCCCTCTACTTGCAATCTAAGCTACAAACCTACAATTAATAGGCCCAACTAACTCTCTCTCTTAGCCTGTCATCTCAATATTAGAAGCATTAATAACACATGAATTGCATGCACGTCTGGATGTCCACTCCCCTGAGATTCTCTGTTTATCTGAAACCTGGTTAAAACCTAAGACTACAGACAATGAAGTGTTACCACCTGGGTACAACATACACAGGCTGGATCGTGCTTTGAGGAAGGGGGGTGGGGTAGCTGTAATCTATAAATCGGAGTTGAATGTCACCATAGATGTAATACAACCACCTCAGATTAATAACTTGGAGATTCTTGCCACCAAATTGCAACTTAATAAAAATAAATGCATTAATATCATCTGTATGTACATACCCCCAGGTAATAATATATCTACACTTGAAGATATCCTGCACTGGCTATCATGTCACTACCCCCAAGAAGCCCTACTACTTGGAGACTTAAACATAGATTGGGGCACCTGTTCCTCAGAATCCCCAACCACCCATAATAACCTGCATGCATTTACACAAATCATATCCACCCCTACCAGGATAGGTAAACCCAACCAAAAAGAAAGCATATTTGACTGGGTACTCATAGTCACCCCCAACTGTACACCTCTGGTACCCTCCCTGATGGCCTAAGCGATCACCTTCTCACCTATGTAATTAAGCACAAAGCTATTAATTCCCAACAACCCTTACTCAGAAAGGTTAGAAACAATATAAACTTTGACCCTGCCAAATTCCAACAAGAATTAAACTCATGTAATCGGTCTATTCTAAAACACCTCCCCTTAGAGGAAGCAGTACCATACTTTAATGACAAATTCCTTGAGATCCTGCACGCACCTGTTCGTTCAAAGAGAATAAAGGCAAAAACTGCACCATGGCTTTCTAAAGAGTCTAAACTCAAAATTACCCTTAGAAACAAAGCATGGGCTTTATGGCGTTCTTCTAAAGACTCCCAAGATCACATTAAATACAGACAATCCAGGAATGAAACTAAAAAATCCATTTTACAAGACAAAAAACAATACTACTGTAATTTACAAACAGTAAATCAAAATAACCCTCAGAAGTTTTGGGCAGGTTTAAATAATCTACTACATCCTGGACAAACTTCAACCCCAGTCCCTGCTGCTACTATTGATAAAACCCTTGAAGATGTTTCTGACAGTTTTAACCGATTCTTTACTGAGACAATTCAAGCCCTAGCTAGCCAACTACCTCCTAGCTCCCCTGGTCCTGAAAATAGCACCCCTAGAAACCTACTCGCATTCAGCTTCCAACCAGTCGCCACTTCACTTATTCGTACCTTGATCAAAAAATTAAAACCCACTACACTTTCTGCTGATCAACTCCCTGCTGAGTACCTACAAAAATCAGCTGATGCTATTGCTTACCCCATCTCAATACTAATCAATCGAACCATAGCAGAAGCTAAAATTCCCACCATCTGGAAAATATCCTATGTAATCCCACTTCACAAAGGAGGCAGCCCTACTGAATTCTCCAATTATAGGCCAATAGCTATACTCTCTCCACTTGCAAAGATTATGGAAAAATGTATTCACAGACAACTCATGCACCACCTAATCCAGAATCACCTTATGGCAGACACTCAGCATGGTTTCCATCCTCATCACAGCACTTCAGCCCCCCTAGCCTTTACCAACACCATAAACCATAATCGCAACAATAATTATATATCCTCAGCCCTCTTCTTGGATCTTTCCAAGGCATTCGATATGGTTGATCACCAACTTTTAATACACACCCTGCAAACATTCTGTCTACATACTAGAGCCCTTCAATGGTTTCAATCCTACCTGAATGGTCGACAACAGGCTGTCCTCTGGCAGAACAAACTCTCTAACCTTCTAACACCCTTGGAGTACCACAAGGCTCTATACTAGGGCCCTTGCTGTTCTCCATCTTCATTAACGACCTTTATACTGTCATCCCAAAAGTCAGCTGTATCCAATATGCTGATGACTCTACTCTGATTTGCTCAGCCACCTCTCCAATAGAATTATGGTTAGCTACCCAGACCACCTTTAATACAATAGAAAACTGGCTTTCTGAACGTCGTCTGATCCTAAATCCCAAAAAAACTAAAATGCTGTTATTTTCACGAACACATAGGTCTACCGCTTTCACCTTTACCATAAATTCGAATGATGGCACAATAATCTCCCCTGACCCCTCTACAAAACTATTAGGTGTCATCATAAATAATAATCTAAAATTCGACCTACATGTTAACCAAACTATCAAAACCATCAATAAAAAACTAGGGTCACTTTACAGAATAAAAGCCTTCCTAACCCCTCCAGCTAAAATTGCCATAGCTCGCTCTCACCTTCTTTCAACCCTTCTGTATGCATCCCCTCTACTCTCGAATTTAAACAAGACTGTCCTTAAACTCTCAATTTGCTACAACCACATTGCCAGGTATGCCACTGGACTGCCATTTAGGACACATCATTGCATCAATCTAAATCAGCTTGGGTGGCTTGAACTACCCAGCCTAATCCAGTATAACCAACTGATTATGGCCTATAAAATCCTCTATAATCCGAACAATACTTCTGCACTTAAAAATATTATCACCCCCTATAACAATCCTAGACCGCTTTGATCCTCTAACAAACTACTAATTCAGACTAGCAAAATTAATAACACAGCCGGTGATTCTCTCTTTGCAAACTCTGTAAGTAGATCCTGGAACTCTCTTCCAGCTGATATTACCTTACTTTCCACCTTAGGTCAATTTAAAACTAGACTCACACAACATTTGTCACTTAACTGGCTATGTCACTGTATCAAGCCTGGCTAACTCTCTCTAGAATGTGTAAAAATCTGTTAACCAGTTTACTGTGTAATTTAATTTAATCCTGATTTACGCTCGGGATTAACTCTAACCTGTGGAACTTGTTTAACTTGCTTACTTATGTAATCTCTGTAAACAGTCTGTTTGTAATGCTGGTATTATGCAATGCTGTATCTGCTTACCCTTGGAGCTTTTCTCCCCGGGCCTCCGCTGAAAATGGACATGCATCCAGTCAGACCATCCTGGTCAACAAATGTAAAATAGAAAAAATAAAAATAAATAAGTACAGACCCAGTCACAGCAGCCCTGCAAGCTGCCTCTAGTGAATCAAAACCATACTGCAAAGTATGTTTTCCAACTTGTTCAGCTGAATGCAGTAAATCCTGTAAATCCTTACTTTCAGCACAATCAGAAATCAACATAATTTTCAGTTTAAGCAATAGAGTAATATGCTGCTGATACTTTAACATATGAAACTGGCAGTTTAGGGCCCTAATGGCCAAAACTGCAGAAGTGTATACCTTCTAACCCCATCTATCCACCGCCCTGGAGTCTCTATCAGAGGGGGTAGGATTTTTGGCAGTAGCTTTAATGCCCTGTGAAATGGTCTCAGGGTCCGCAGTAGGATTTTTAAAAAGGAACTTGTGAGAGTCAGGGAACCTGTAATATCTATCAGGTTTTCTGGGAGCAGGAGGTAGAGAGTCAGGGGCCAAGCTAGATTCTGCAAAGGCATCATCAACAATGTCTAGTACAGGAGGTATGGCTAAAGGCCTGTGCTGGAGCAGGAGTAAGAAATCCCCAAGCCTCTTTTTAGAATCAGAGAAACCCTGACTATCCCAACGAAAATGCTCCCTGAGAGTATGTAAGGTTTCACCAAAAGAGAAATCCTCTGGGGGGGATGCAGAGGGAATAGAGTCCTCAGCTTCAGAATCCTCATAGGTAGATAAGGGTAAATCCTGGTCATCAGAGGAAACGGAAAATTCAGAATCCTGGTCAAAAGTATCATAAACAAACTCAGTCCTAAGTCTCTTAGAGGGAGAAGGCTGGCTTCCCCTGATTAAAGTAATAAGGTATTCAGCCTTTCTTATTTGTTTTTTAGGCATGGAGGCCTGACCATGCAGTTTGGGCGTCAGTTTTCTAGGCATGGTTTGAGATTTAGGCCTTGAAGAAGAAGATGGCGTCAGTTTAATATGCAAGTCAGTAGGCCTGAATACACCGTCAGAAGCTGCTGCCTGCACAGCGGCTCCGGACGCATCTAAGGTAGAGACATCCGCAGGTTCCACAGTTGAAGCATCTCGCGGCAAACCGGACTCTGAATGGGTCTCAGTAGAGGCCTGCGACTCAGAAGTAGTGGGTATCAGGGGCTGCGAAAGCGCCTCACTGAGTACCGACAAACTGGCGACTGGCATAGGAGAAGCATCGTCGGCAGCTTTGGACCTAGGCGGCCTGTCTCTGTCTTTATCTTTGCGTTTTTTCAGAATGTCGGTAGTCAGATGGCTGACCGAAGACATATCAGGATAATTGAACCGAGCACCAAAATATTTAAAAGCATAAATATACCGACGATGGATAGTTTGTGGTTTAAATAAGGCACAAAACCGACAGCGATGTACGTCGTTGGTCAGGGCCTAGGCAAGGAATTCAATACGAATGAAAATCTTTAAGAGGTATTTGCTTTCCACAAGT
Organism: Protopterus annectens; assembly: GCF_019279795.1. Taxonomy (NCBI): domain Eukaryota; kingdom Metazoa; phylum Chordata; order Ceratodontiformes; family Protopteridae; genus Protopterus; species Protopterus annectens. Next base: position 27,824,120 of record NC_056725.1, read on the forward strand.
AATGCAATTATTTACTTTTACTGACATCAGTTAAGAGCAAGAAAACGTTTCCCCAACGGGGTACTTAGCTTTTAGTTGAAGACTTCGGTTCTGAAACTCGAAAACAAAAATTTCAGGAGTCGACCGACCGGCACTTGCAAACTGCTTCTGCTTCGGGCACCGCACGGCAAGAAAGACTGATGTAATGGCATCGGCTGCATGTTTTATACCCCTGACGACCTGTCATGGAAGAAGAGACAGCAACCAATGCAGGACCCAAGACTTTGTTAAAAACTGAGGGCTACTTCAAGCAGATAACCCAAATGTGATGGCGTGATGACTGCAACAGTGAAACACGAAGAACATCCTACTGTTCTAAAGTACAATAATGACATACACATCCCTAGTGTCAAAGAACAAAATTATCTTGGGCTCACACTCAGTGTGTGCCTAAACTTCACAAACCATATGTTACATCACAGATATAAGGTACAAAGTTTGAGGCTCACCATGGGAAGCTTGGCTAGGCTTAAAAATGGCACCCTGGGGTCATTAGCCTAGTAACCACCTATAAGGAGTGGGTTTAACATAATGGTCAAGGCTATCATCTCAAACAGAAGGTACAGGGTTTGATTCTGACCTCATGTTATTACCTAGGTTTTAATGGCCCTTCACGATAACTAGCCTACTATTCAACTATGAACTTTATCACTTCTAAAGACCTAATCCCAACTAAAATTATGATACAGAAAGTACAGTTGTGTACACTTATCATAAATGTAGATGTTAGAGTGCGTTCACTGTTGCAGTCATCACATTAGGGTCATCCTGCCAGGGGTGGCCCGAATACCAGTGACTTAGCATTTCTGCCTTGGTCGCTGTCGCTCCAATACTTGCGTTAAGTCATCACTAGCATAAAATCAGGCAGCAGACGCCATTACATCAGGTTTTCTTGCCCTGTCAGGAGCCCCCAACAGGAAGCTAGGTTATGGTGGAGGACCACCACCAGTAGAAAGTAAATTCCAAAATTTCTTTGTAAGGAGAGGAGGGAGCGAGAGAGAGACAAGGGGGATAGATGGAGGGAAACCAGGATTGCAACAGTGAATACACTCAAATATCTACATTTACGGTAAGTGTACACTACTGTACTATATTCTTCGTGTTTCACTGTTGCAGTCATCACATTTGGGTTGATTCCCAAAGCTGAAGAAAAGGGTGGCGGCAGTCAAGAAGACTGGGGGCTGGCTGGGATGCCCTGTAAGACTCCAATGGCAAAGTCTGTCCTAGATTTGGAGATGATAGGCAGGTGGTAATCCCTGGGGAAGGTATGAACAGATGTCCATGTTGAAGCCTCCAGGATGTCCCTGGTGAGGATCCCTCTGAGAAAAGCTGCAGAGGTGGAGGTTGCTCTGGTGGAATGCATCCTGACTCACTTTGGGGGTGGTTTCCCATGCTGTTTGTAGCACAAATGGATGCAGTGTGCTATCCATTTGGAGACTGTTTGGAAATGGCCTTGCCCTCTGCTCCTGCAGTGAAACTCACTATCAGTTGGATCAGTTTTTCTAAAAGATTTAGTCCTGTCCAGGTACAATCTGAGCTGTCTGTGCACATCTAGAGAGTGCATAATCCTTTCCTTCTTATTTTTGGGTTAGGGAAAAAGGTGGGCAAATGAATGGATTGGTCGAGTACCACACTGGACACCACTTTAGGCATGAAGGATGGGTTAGTCCTGAGGGAGACCCTGTCAGCATGGAAAATGATGAAAGGCTCTACAGCCATAACAGGTTGAAGTGCTGATACTCTTCTAGCTGAACTGATGGCCAGAAGCAAGGCTGTCTTCAAAGAGAGAGATTTTAACTCTGCTGAAGCTACAGATTCAAACAGGGGGCAGTGTGAGCTTTTCCAACATGAAGTTAGGGTCCCAAGCTGGGGTAGGAGCTCTTCTGGGTGGCCTTAAGTTGTTAGCCCCTCTTAGAAATTGTTTGATGAGAGGTTGTGAGAAGAGAGGTGGCTCTGTGCTGTAATGAGCAGAGATGGCAGACGCATGAATTTTAATAGAAGAGAAGGATAGACCTCTGTGTAGTAGGTCTGCCAGGTAATCCAGGATGTGAGGTAGGCAGCACTGTGCCTTTCTGGCTCCCTTAGCCTGGATCCAGGTGAAAAACTTTTTCCATTTGACAGCACAGGATTTTCGAGTGCTGGGGTATCTGGCCTCACATATAACATCTAGAACTTGTTTCCTTAGGCTGGGAGCTTGAGGAGAGGTCAGGGAATAAGCCAGGCTGCCAGGTTGAGGGTCTGCAATTGGAGATGCATGAATTCTCCACTCCTCTGCATCAGGAGTGCTGGGATCGGAAATAGGTGGCAGGGGTGACAGGCTGCGCAGCAGTGGGTACCAGTGCCAGTGTGGCCAGTCTGGTTTTTCTCCCTTATTTTGAGCAGTACCCTTGAAATGAGTGGTAGAGGGGGAAATGCATAGACCAAGAGGTTTACCAACTGAAAGGATACTGCATCTGCTTTCCAGGCCTTGCTGCGAGGTTCCCTGGTGCAGAATTTGCTGAGCTGATGATTTTAGTGGGAGGCAAAGAGGTCGACCTTTGGGGGTGCCCCATTTCTGGGTTACAAGGGTGAAGGTTCTGTGGTCTAGCTGCCACTCGTGTGGGTCTAGCAGGTTACTGCTTAAGTTGTCTGCCAGAGAGTTTAGAGAGTTTAGACAGTCTGGCAGGAACCGCACTAGCAGTTGCATGGCTGAGGCCGTGTGCCAAAGGTTCATGGTGAGCCTGCAGAGAGGATAAGAGTGAGTCCCTCCCTTCTTGTTGATATACCACATCACTGTGGTGTTGTCTGTTTTGATCAGTAGAGGCCCCAGGGAGACTAGGGGTCTGAAAGCTGTCAGGGTTTGCTGAACAGCTAGCATCTCTTTTTGCTTGATGTGCAGATGTACTTGATTTGGGCTCCATTGGCCCTGAATGCACCTGCCACCCAGGTGTGCACCCCAGGCATAGTCTGATGCATCTGTGGTGATTGTCTGGGTGGCATAGGGTTGTGAGAAGGGAAGCCCTTTGTTGTGGTTGCATGCTGCTGCCCACTACAGAAAATCTTTCGTTAGACAATGTATCACTGGTAGGAGAGTTTCCAGGTCTTGAGAGTGCTGACACCAAAGGCTTTTTAGGTACCACTGTAGTTTCCTCATATGCAGTCTGGCATATGGAATGAGTAGAATGCAAGAGGCCATAAACCCTAGAGCTTGCATGATTTTCCTTGCTGTTCTGGTGGCTAGTTGAGAGAAGTAGCCTGTCAGGTAGGCTTGTTTTTCTGGAGTAAGAAATGCCATCTGGGATGCTGTGTCTAGGCTTGCTCCCATGAATACAATTTTTTGTGTGGGGACTAGTTTTAATTTCTTTTCGTTGATAGTATACCCCAAGTGAGGTCAGTAGGTCCTTTACAAAAGTCAGGTGCTGTAGCAGCTTTTCCTGTCTGCCTGAATCAAAACTCAAAAAAAGTCCGGTACAAGAAAAGTAAGCTGCAAACTGCAGATACGTTAAGCTGCCTTTTTAATGGCACAAACTTTTCGTCCGCCCACAGTCTGGACTTCTTCAGACAAGAAAATACAATGAATATAAAAGCACTCACTAAAATGCTAAAATAGGGACAACACATGACTAATTGTGCCCTATCCCAGCTGTGCTTAACCAATTAAACAATTAAATAACTAAATATTACAAGGACTCCACCCTTCATTCACCTCACTTACTGTTGAAAAAAGCAGCTTAACATATCTACAGTTTGCAGCTTCCTTTTCTTGTACCAGACGGTTTTTGAGTTTTGGCAGTTTGTAGAGCTTTTTCTTTCTTTTTTTTTTTGTCTCTGCCTGAATCAGGCAGTCATTTAAGTATGGGTAAATTTGAATATTTCTTTGTCTGCAAAAAGCAATGGCGGAAGCCAGACATTTTGTGAAAACTCTGGGAGCAGTGGATAAGCCAAAGGGAAGCGCAGAGAACTGAAAGTGCATAGATCCTGCCCTGAAACATAGGTATTTCCTGCATGATTCACTGACTGGGATGTGTAGGTAGGCCTCTTTTAGGTCTAGGGTGGCTAACCAAGCATTCTAGGAAAGCATTGGTAGAAGCTTCTGGAGGGTGAGGATTTTGAATTTTGGTATCACTAGAAAGGTGTTTAAAAAAGTTAGAGGATGGGATGCCATGCGCCCTCTTTTCTGGGTACCAGGAAGAGTCTGGAGTAGAAACCTTGACCTATCTGTTCTGCAGGAACATGCTGAATTGACTCATGGAGAGCAGGGAAAGGACTTGCTTTTTGGCCTCTGCCCACTGGTTTGGAGGAAGATTTGAGAACCCTTTTGAGGTTGGCGGAGTGTGGAAATAAAATTTCTATCCCTGGGACACTATGTTGAGGACCCAGCAGTCGTTGGTAATGGTGACCCAGTTGCTTGCGAGGAAGAAGAGTTTTCCTCCTAGGGGCAAGAGCAGGTGGGCAGAGTGAGTGGTTGGAAGTGTAAAGTCATTGTGAGTTCTTACCATAAGGGGGTGGCTGTGCACTCCCTGTTTTTGAAGAGGTGAAAAGTACAATTGTGTACCTACCATAAATGTAGATGTTCGAGTGTATTCACTGTTGCATTCATTACACTTGGGTTATCCTGCTGGCAGGCTACCTGCAGTCAGCCAGAATTCCAAAGTCTAGGTCCGACATCAGTTGCTGTCGCCTCTTCCCTGACGTCAGTGCGCCAGGGGTATAAAAGATGCAGCCGACGCCATTTTCTTCAGTTTTTCTTGCCCCAGATATCAGATGCCCCCAAACAGGTAGGCTAAAAAAAAAAATTATGCCAAGAAGCATGCATGTACTAAAATAAACATTACCTTCATCTACAAGCAAATACACCACCATAGGTTGTATAAAATAGAGAAGTACAGAAAAGTCCCAGCAAAGAAAAAGGGGATGGTGGGTGGGTAACCTGGACTGCAACAGTGAATACACTTGAACATCTACATTTATGGTAGGTACACAACTGTACTATGTTCATCGTGTTTCACTGTTGCAGTCATTACACTTGGGCAGAATCCCAAAGCTAAGGTTGGGTGGCTGGGCCTAAATAGGATTAGGAGAGGCTACAATGCCCTGCAGAACTGCAGTGGCAAAGCCTGCTCTGGATTTAGAGTAGAGAAGTAAGTGGTAGCGCTTGGTGAAAGTGTGAACTTAACTCCAGGTTGCAGCCTCTAAAATGTCTTTGGTTGGTAGTCCTCTGAGGAGGGCTGCTGAAGTGGCTGCTGCTCTGGCTGAATGTGGCCTAATGCCCTTAGGCACTGGTTTGCCATGTTGTGAATAGCAGAAATTAATGCAGTGTCCTATACATTTTGAAATAGTCTGTTTTGAGATAGGCTTTCCTCGTGATCCTGCAGCATAAGCTACAAACAGTTGCTCAGTTTTTCTGAAAGCTTTTGTTTTGTCCAAATAGAAGCATAGCTGTCTGTGTATGTCCAAGGCATGCAGAAGTCTCTCCCCTTTATTCTGGGGATTTGGATAAAATGTTGGCAAATGAATTGTTTGGTTAAGAGCCACAATGGATACTACCTTCGGCATAAATGTTGGGTTTGTCCTTAGAGAAACCCTGTCCTGATGAAAAATTATGAAAGGTTCCACTGCCATCAATGCCTGTAACTGAGACTCTTCTTGCTGAAGTTATTGCTAGGAGCAGAGCAGCTTTCCATGATAAGAATTTTATATCAGCTGTATTGGCCGGCTCAAAAGGAGGCAGTGTGAGCTTTTCTAAAACAAAATTGAGGTCCCATGTAGGTATCGGTGCTCTCCTTGGGGGTCTTATGTTTTTTGCCCCTCTGAGGTACTGTCTTAGTAGTGAATGAGAGAAAATTGGAGGTTCCATATTGTAATGAGCTGAAATGGCAGACGCATGGATCTTAATTGATGAGAAGGATAGGCCTTTGTCAGTTAGGTATTGTAAAATCTGAGGTATATTTGGAATAAGTGGTCAGAGTCTTTGTGCCTGGTTCCAAGCACAGAATCTCTTCCATTTTTCTGCATAAGATTTCCTAGTGCTGGGCCTCCTGGCTTCTAAAATGACATCCATAACAGCTTTAGAGAGAGGTGTGGTCTGAGTGGCTATATTATCTGCCATGCAGCCAGATTTAAGGTTCTGAGTTGACTGTGCAGAATCTGATTGTTTTGTTGAGTCAGAAGATGAGGAATTTGAGGTAAAGCCCAGGCTGGGCCTTGAGACAAGCTCTTTAGGACTGGGTACCAGGGCTGGTGTGGCCAGTCTGGGGCAATCGGAATCATTTTTGGCTTCTCTCGTCTGACTTTTAGGAGTACCTTGGGACGAAGAGGCAGTGGAGGAAAGGCATAACCTGTCAGTGTTTTCCAGCTGAATGATAGAGCATCCACTTTCCATGCCTGTGAATGATAAGTTCTTGTGCAGAATCTCTGTAGTTGGCAGTTGCGAGGGGAGGCAGAAAGATCTATGTCTGGGCATCCCCATTTCCTTGTTATGCTGAAGACCTGTGGATTTAGTTTCCATTCGTGAGGATCCATGAGATTTCTGCTTAGTTCGTCTGCCGGAGTATTTTTCTTTACTAGCAGGAATTGTGCCTGCAGATGTACTTGATAGGTCAGTGCTGTGTTCCAGAAAGTCATGGCTTGCCTGCAGAGGGGGTAGGAATGTGTGCCCCCTTGCTTGTTTATGTACCACATAACTGTGGTACTGTCCGTCTTTGGTAATAGTTGTCCTGGATGTAGTAGGTCCTTGAAGGCTGTCAGGGCATGCTGTACAGCTAGCATCTCTTTTTGATTGATGTGAAGATGCATTTGTTCCTTGGGCCATGTGCCCTGAATACATTTTCCTGCCATGTGTGCTCCCCAGGCATAATCTGATGCATCTCTTGTTATTGTCTGCCTGGCTGTGGGTAAGGTGAAAGGCTGTCCCTTGTTGTGGTGACAGGTCAGTGCCCACCATCTAAACTACTGTTGTAGGCAGGGAATAAGAGTTATTATTGTTTCCTGGGTGTGGCAATGTTGAGTCCAAACACTTTTTAGATACCATTGTAGTTTCCTCGTATGCAGTCTTGCATATGGAATTAGGATAGAATACAGGATGCCATGAAGCCCAGAGCCTGCAGAATTTTTCTTGCAGGGAGCTGGGTCTTTGTTGCCATCATTTGAAAGTAATGAGTCAGTTGCCTTTGCTTGTCTCGCCCGGACATAAGCCATCTGGACAGTTGTATTTAAGCTTGCACCCACAGATGCTTTAGTAAAATGTCCTTGCTCTCTGCTTGAATAAGGCAGTCCAAGTAGGGATATATTTGAATTCCTTTCTGTCTGCAAAATGCAATTACTGGTGCCAGGCATTTTGTGAAGACCCTGGGCGCAGTAGATAAGCCAAAGGACAGTGCAGAGAATTGGTAATGCTTCGAGCTAGCTATGAATCTGAGGTATCTTCTGCAAGACTGTCTGATTGGAAAGTACAGTTTTGTACCTACCATAAATGTAGATGTCTGATAGGTATGCAACTGCAGTCCTGACATATGGGTTGTCCTGCCTCAGGCAGCCCTTCGGTCGGCCAGATTCCAAAGTCTGGGTCTGGCGTCGGCTGATGTCGCCCTTTCCCCGACGTCAGAGCGCCTGGGGTATAAAAGCGTCAGCCGACGCCATCTTCTTCAGTGTTTCTTGCCCCAGATGCCAGGTGCCCTCTAAGGAAGGCTAAATTTTGAAAATAGAGAAAAAATTCCAGACAAGTACAACAACATAAAAACAAATACACCATAAAAGATTACCCCAGGTAGCTAAAATGAGGGGTAGAAACCCAAAAGAATACCACAGAGGGGTAGGTGGGAGGGAAAACCTGACTGCAGTTGCATACCTATCGGACATCTACATTTATGGTAGGTACAAAACTGTACTATGTCCTTCAAGGATGCAACTGCAGTCCTGACATATGGGTTGAATACCATAGCCAACCTGGGGGTGGTAGGCAATAAGACAAAGATGGTGTTGCTAAAATGCCCTGCAGGACTGCAGAAGCAAACCCTGCTCTGGATCTGGAATATAAAGGCAGGTTGTAATGTTTGGAAAAAGTATGCACGGAGCTCCATGTAGCAGCTTCTAAAATGTCCTTTGTTGCCACTCCTCTTAAAAAGGCTGTGGAGGTGGCTGTAGCTCTGGTGGAGTGTGGCCTGATGTCAGCTGGCACAGTTTTTCCATGAAAAGAGTAGCAGAATCGAATGCAATTTCCAATCCATTTAGAAATTGTCTGTTTGGAAATTGCTTTTCCCTGCAATCCAGCAGCAAGCTACAAAAAGCTGGTCAGATTTTCTGAAAGACTTTGTTCTGTCCAAGTAGTAGCGCAACTGTCTGTGTATGTCCAAGGTGTGCAGAAGTCTCTCTCCTTTATTTTGAGGATTGGGAAAGAAGGTAGGCAGGTGAATAGCTTGATTCAGGGACACCCTGGATACCACCTTTGGCATGAATGACGGACTGGTTCTCAAAGAAACTCTGTCCTGATGAAAAATGAGAAATGGTTGTATTGCCATAAGGGCCTGTAGCTCAGAGACTCTTCTTTCTGAGGTTACTGCCAGAAGGAAAGCTGTCTTCCAAGACAGAAATTTCAACTCTGAAGATGCTGCTGGTTCAACGGGAGGAAGAGTTAATTTTTCCAGCATGAAGTTGAGGTCCCATGCAGGCACTGGTGGTTTCCTTGGAGGGTTGATGTTCTTTATACCTCTTAGAAACCGTCTTAGCAATGGGTGAGAAAATACAGGCGGATCAGTGTTATATTTGGCAGATATTGCTGAAGCATGTATTTTTATGGAAGAATATGAAAGACCATTGTGGAGCATTTCAGCCAAATATTCTAGGATCTGTGGAATACTCATCACTGATGGGTCTTGACCCTATTTGCTGTTCCAGATAAGAAATCTCTTCCATTTTGCTGAGTATGTTTTTCTAGTGGAAGGTCTGAGCGCCTCCAGGATATCATCTCTTACCATTTTGGAAAGTGTATCCTGAGGAATAGTCATGGAATCTTCCAAGCTGTCAGCTTCAATGTTTTCAGGCTGGGGTGTAGTGTCCTGTAATTGTGCTGTGTCAGAAGAAGTGGCCATTGAGGAAGGAGCCACGGATTGATGTGTGTCAAGCTCCGTAGCAGTGGGTACCAGTGTTGTCTTGGCCAGTCTGGAGCTATCAGTATGACTTTCGGTTGCTCTGTCTTGATCTTTAGTAACACCTTGGTCATCAAAGGAAGAAGTGGGAAGGCATATAGTGTTAGAGAGTTCCAACTGAAGGAGAGAGCGTCCACCTTCCATGCTTGAGGATGGTATGTCCTTGTGCAAAACTTTTTCAGATGGTGATCGAGGTGGGAGGCAAAAAGATCTATGTCCGGCCTTCCCCATGCTTGAGTTATTTGTAAGAAAATGTCTGGATGCAACATCCATTCGTGTGGATCCATGATGTTTCTGCTTAGGCTGTCCGCCAGAACATTGTCCTTCCCTGGTACAAACTGGGATTGTAGCTCTATTTTCAATTGTAGGGAAATATCCCAGAGATTCATTGCCAGTCTGCAAAAAGGGTAGGAATGGGTACCTCCTTGCTTGTTTATGCACCACATAACTGTGGTATTGTCTGTCTTTATTAGTAGATGGCCCTGATGCATGAACTTTTCGAAGGCCTTGATTGCATGCATCACTGCCAGCATTTCTTTTTGGTTGATGTGCAGGTGCTTTTCTTTTTGTGTCCATTGTCCTTGAATGCATCTGCCCTCCATGTGCGCCCCCCATCCATGGTCTGAGGCGTCTGTTGTTATGGTTTAACTTACATGAGGCTTGCTGAAAGGCAGACCTTTGTTTATCTGGCTTGCTTGAGCCCACCACAGAAATTCCTTTTGAAGGCATGGAATGAGTGGGATCAATGCTTCCAGGCTGTGGCTGTGTTGAGACCATAGACTTTTTAGATACCATTGTAGTTTTCTCATATGCAACCTTGCGTGTGGAATCAGAAGAATGCAAGATGCCATGAAACCCAGGGCCTGCAGGATTTTCCTTGCAGTCATCTGGGTGTGTGTTGCTAATTTTCTGAAGTATTCTGGTAATTGTTTTTGTTTTTCTTTTGTCAGAAACGCCATCTGGGTGTTTGTGTCCAGTGTGGCACCCAGGAAAGGTATTTGTTGGGATGGTACGAGACTCTATTTCTGAAAATTGACTGTGTATCCCAAGGCCTGCAGTAGGTGAATGACATAGTCCAAGTTTTTTAACAAGGCTTGTTGGCTGTCCACTTGTATAAGGCAGTCATCCAGGTAAGGGTATATTTGTATCCCCTGAAGTCTGCAATGTGCAATTACTGATGCCAGGCATTTCGTGAACACTCTGGGTGCAATAGATAAGCCAAAGGGCAATGCTGAGAATTGATAATGCTCTGAGCCTGCAAGAAATCTGAGGTATCTTCTGCAACTATGTCTGATTGGGACATGCAGGTATGCCTCCTTGAGGTCCAGAGTTACCAGCAAGACCCCTTGCCCAGCATGGGAAGGACTTGCTGTAAAGTCAGCATTTTGAATTTTGGCACAATAAGGTAAGTATTCAGTGCGGACAAGTCCAGAATGGATCTGCATTGGTTTTCTTTTCTTGGCACAAGGAACAGCCTTGAATAAAATCCTTGGCCTTGTTCTGCAGAAGGAACCTTTTCTATTGCTCTTATTTGAAGTAGGTTTGTTATTTGTTTGAATGCCTCTGCCCTTTGATTTGGTGACAGGTTTGGCCTGCCATGTCTTGTTGGTAGTGTATGAAAATGGAATCTGTATCCTTTGTCTATTATGCCCAATATCCATTTGTCCTTTGTAATACTGTGCCAATATTGTGAGAATAAAGATAATTTTCCGCCCAAAGGTGCTTCTAATTGAGCCCTGGTTGGTGGAGTCAAAGTCAAGTCATTGAGATTGTCCCTGCGGAGCAGTGGAAGGTCCTGCCCCACCTCTCTGGTTCGGATGCTGCCATTGACGTCCTCTGTAGGAGCCTCGAGTTTGCCCTCTACCTCTGCCACGTCTGTTTTTGCCTCTCTGAAATTTGTCTGTGTCTGGAAAGGACCAATGCTTAGAAGGCCAATTCCTGCTGAATCTTGGAGGCTGTACCTGGAGGAAATCTTTGACTGTTTGCACTGATTTTGCCTTTTCCTCTATTTTCTTTAAATCCTCTTGTGCAGTAGCACCAAATAGCTTATGTTTCTCTAGTGGTGCATCCAAAAGCTTAATTTTCACATGGTCTGGCAATGTTTGTTCCTTTAACCAAGCATGTCTGCGTATGACCGCACCTGTCATTGCTGCTCTACATGAAGCTTCCAATGCATCATATCTACACTGAAGGAAATGGTTGCTAACCTGCTGAGTATTATGAACCAATTCCTGTAACCCTTTTCTTTCTAATGGTTCAGGGGAAGCCAATTTCTTTTGCAAGTCATCCAACATGTATTCCTGATACTGAATCATATGAAATTGACAATTCAATGCTCGCATAGAAAGGGTGGAAGATGTATATACTTTCTTGCCCCACCTTTCTAAAGCCCTAGAATCTCTTTCCGAAGGAAGTGGATTCTTAGCAGTAGTGGAGGAAACCCCTTTAGGCCCCTGAGAAATAGTTTCAGGGTCAGCAGTATGGCCCTTGTACAGAAATTGATGTGTGTCTGGGACCCTGTAGTACACCTGTCTGGCTTGACAGGAGCAGGGGGGAGAGAGTCAGGGGAAACACTAGATTCTAAGTACACATCATCTAAAACATTTAAAACTGGAGGAATAGCTAAGGGTCTATGCTGAGTTAGCTTTAAAAATTCCCTTAACCTTTTCCTAGAATCTGAGTATTCTTGGCCTTGCCATTTGAAGTGTTCCCTCATGGAATGAAGCGTTTCCCCAAAGGAAAACTCCTCAGGAGGAGAAGCAGAGGGAATGGATTCCTCCGCATCAGAATCCTCGTAGGCCGAGAAGGCCTCCTCCTGGTAGTCTGAATGTGCAGAATCACCTGAGGCCTCATCGGAGGACTGGGGATCTACCTGCTCAACCCTAGGCCTCTTGACAGAAGGTGGCTAAGAGACTCTTTCTGGATGTGGCTGAGAACCCCTAATTAAAGAAATAAGGGTCCTCAGCTAAACTTAAAATTTGAGAACCAGAAGTGGATCCCAGAGTTTGGCAGCCTTAGCACGTGTGTAGGCCTTAATGGACATAGACACTGGAGGCCTGGCAGCCCCGCGTGCTGGAGTAGTCTTATCCACTGAAATGGTGTTAGAAGTATCCAGGGCTACGGTCTCAGAGGGGAGAACAGAAACCGGCACCGAGCTGGCCCTCCGGTACCGAAGTAACCGGTGGGGTGGTGTCGTCGGTCTGTAGCGGTTGTGAAACCGGCTCAAAAGAGACCGAGACACTCGCGGTAGGCCTAAGCGTGGTGTCGGCCGAGACCGCGGACGTCGGTCTTTATCCTTCTGTTTTTTAGGTAAATGTGCTGTCGGAAGCTCCGACGGCATGATATAACAGAAATCTTCCCCAAAATAATCCTGTGCAAACTCTGACCGATGCCTAAGAGTGCGTTTATTGAAAGAAGCACAAGCTGTACAGGCCGAGACGTTGTGTTCTGGGCCTAGGCAGGGTAAGCAGTAAGAGTGGAAATCCTTATGAGGTAATTGTTTCCCACAAGTTAAACAATTATTAACTTTTACAGTTTTATCTGACATCGGCTGAGGCAAGAAAAGGTCCCCAACGGGGTACTTAGCTTTTTTGAAGACTTCAGTAGCTGAAAACACAGGAGCTGGCTGACCGGCACTTGCGAACTGCTTCTGCTTCGGGCGCCGCGCGGCAAGAAAGACTGAAGAAGATGGCATCGGCTGATGCTTTTATAGCCCAGGCGCTCTGACGTCGGGGAAAGGGCGACATCAGCCAACGCCGGACCCAGACTTTGGAATCCGGCTGACCGAAGGGCTGCCTGAGGCAGGACAACCCATATATGTCAGGACTGCAGTTGCATCCTTGAAGGACATCATGCAGGTATGCCTCCTTGAGGTCCAAAGTAACTAGCCAAGCCTTCTTGCCCAACATGGGTAGAAGTTGCTGCAGTGCTAACATTTTGAATTTCGGAACATCCGGGAAAGTATTTAGGATTGACAGGTCCAGTATTGGACTCCAGGCTTTGTCCTTTCTGGGTACCAGGAAAAGTTGAGTAAAATCCTTGTCCCTGTTCTTGCTGTGGTACTTTTTGAATAGCTCTCATGTCCATGAGAGCAGAAATTTGTTTTTGTGTCTCTGCCCATTGGTTTTGTGGCAGGTCTGTCATACCTTTTGATTTTGGAAGGGTGTGAAAGTGGAACCTGTAACCCTGGGAAACAATATTCAGTACCCATTTTTCCTGGGTGATCATGTGCCAAATTTGTGAGAAAAGTGCTGGCTTTGCCCCCAAGGGTGCTGCCAAAAGGTAAGTGCTTGGCATTTGTAGAGGGAAGTCATTGGGACTGTTTACTATAAGGTTGTGATTTGTCTTCTCCTCCTTTGGGGGCTGAAGCTCCCCATTGTTTAGGTCTGTATGAGCCTTGGGGCTGAGATCTGCCTCTTGGGCATCTGTATCCGCCTCTTTGTGGCCTGTCTGACACCAGAAAGGACCAATTTTTAGAAGGCCAGTTTCTGCTAAATCTAGGTGGCTGAACCTGTAAGAAATCCTTTACTGTCTGCATTGATTTTGCTTTATCCTCCATTTTCTTTAACACCTCTTCTGCCTTAACACCAGACAAAGTATCATGCTGTAGTGAAGCATCCAATAATTTTACTTTAACATGATCAGGTAAACTTTGTTCTTTTAACCAAGCATGCCTCCAAATGACAGAGCCTGTAACTGCGGCTCTGCAAGAAGCCTCTAATGAATCAAAATCACATTGCAGAGTATGCTTTCCCACTTGTTCAGCTGCATGCAATAAATCCTGCATTTCCTTATTGTCAGGACATTCCGAGTTTGTAAGCATTTTCTGTTTTAACAAAGACATTAGGTATTGTTGATATTTAAGCATGTGAACCTGGCAGTGTAAAGCCCTTACAGCTAAAAAAGCAGAAGTGTAAACTTTTTTCCCCCAGCTATCCAGAGCTCTGAAATCCCTATCAGAAGGGACAGGGTTTTTTGCAGTGGAAGCCTTAACCCCTTTGCGACCCTGAGAAACTGTTTGTGGGTCAGCAGCAGGGTTTCTATAAAGAAATTTATGAGTGTCTGGGACCCTGTAGTACCTGTCTGGCTTGACTGGTGCAGGGGGTAAAGAATCAGGAGACAAAATGGATTCAGAGAAAACATCAACAATATCGAGCACAGGGGGGATAGCCAGGGGCCTGTGCTGAGGCAAAAAAGGAAGTCTCTGAGCCTTTTCTTGGATTCTGAATAATCTTGACTCTCCCAATGGAAATGCTCCCTCATGGTGTGCAAGGTTTCCCCAAAAGAGTAATCCACAGGCGGAGAGGCTGAAGGTATAGATTCTTCTGCATCAGAATCCTCATAGGGAGGGAGAGATGATCCCTGCTCTGAAGAGGAATCAGAGGAAATAGAAACCTGGTCACAGGAGTCATAGTCAGTGTCTTGCCTAGGCCTTTTATCAGGAGGGGGATGGGAACCCCTGATCAAAGTAATTAGGTCCTCGGCCATTTTAAGCATCTGTTTCTTTGGCATGGATGACTGTCCAGGAGAATGCTGTACTTGTTTCCTTGTCTTTAATGGTGTTTTTGACTTTGCCTTGGCTGCTGTAGTGGACTTAATAGTTAGTTGTGAAGGTCTGAAAACACCCTCAGAAGCCGATGTCTGCTCAGTGGCTCCAGACCCATCTGAGGGAATAGTTTCCACAGGCCCAATAATACCTTGAGTTTCCAGAGGCCTAGGTGTCGCCACGTGGGAGTCGGATGTGGCCTGTGGCTCTGAGGTAGCGGGCGTCGGGGGCTGCGAAAGCGCCTCACTGAGAACTGGCAAACCGGCGACTGGCCTAGAAGAGGCTTCATCGTCTGTTTTGGACCTTGGATGCCTGTCCTTTTCTTTGCCTTTGCGTTTTTTATGAATTCCGGTCGTCGGTTGTTCCAACGGCATTATGTAGTTAAATCTTCGGCCAAAGTAATGTAAAGCAAAATCAAAGTGACGCTTAATAGTGCGTTGGTTGAATCTAGCAAAAAACCGACAACTAGCAAAGTCGTGGTCAGGGCCTAGGCAAGGAATACAGTAAGAGTGAAAATCCTTATGAGGTATTTGCTTCCCACAAGAAATACAATTGTTAACTTTTACTGACATCGGTCTGGAGCAAGAAAAGGTTTCCCCAATGGGGTACTTAGCTTTAATGAAGACTTCGGTTCTGAAAATCTGAGTAGTCGGCCGACCTGCACTTGCGAACTGCTTTTGCTTCAGGCACCGTGCAGCAAGAAAGACTGGAGAAAATGGCGTCGGCTGCATCTTTTATACCCCTGGCGCACTGACGTCAGGGGAAGAGGCAACAGCAACCGATGCTGGACCTAGACTTTGGAATTCTGGCTGACTGCGGGTAGCCTGCCAGCAGGATAACCCAAGTGTAATGACTGCAACAGTGAAACACGATGAACATCTCCATTGCTTATATCTCTGCACTCCCTGGGGCTGTTGTCTTGGGGATCTGCTTCTCCTGGGTCGGGGCTGAGCTGGCCTAGAGGGGGCAGAAAATGACCAGTGCTTGGAGGGGCAATGCCTACTGAACCTCGATGGCTTGACCTGTAAGAAGTCTGTCTGCATAAATTTAGCTTTTTCTTCCATCTTTTTTTAAGAACTCTTCTGCCTTGGTGTCTTTGTTCAAGAGTGCGTCCAATAACTTGGATTTGACATGGTCTGGCAAGGTCTGTTCCTTAAGCCAAGCATACCTTCTAAGGAGAGAACTAGAGACTGCTGCCCTGCAAGATGCTTCTAGGGCGTCAAAACCACATTGTAATATGTGCTTAGTTACTTGACTTGCAGAATGCATTAACTCTTGTAACTCTATTTTCTGCCCAAGTAGGAAAAGAAGATATTTTTTGTTTGAGGAGTTCCATGGTATGTTGCTGATATTTCAGCATGTGGAACTAACAATTTAATGCTTTAATAGCAAGAGTAGCAGAGGTGTATGTTTTTTTTTTTTTTTTACCTCATCTGTCTAATGCTCGGGAATCCCTATCTGAGGGGGTGGGATTCTTAGCTGAAGTTGCTTTGATTCCTTAAGTCCTTGAGAGATGACCTCGGTGTCAGCAGTAGGATTTTGAAAAGAAATTTGTGAGAGTCAGGGACTCTAATACCTGTCAGGTTTCCTGGGAGCAGGAGGTAGGGTGTCAGGAGTCAAACTGGATTCCATAAAAACATCATCCACAACATCCAGGAAAGGAGGAATGGCTAAAGGCCTGTGCTGTGGTAGATCTAAGAATTCCGTGAGTCTCTTTTTTGACTGAGGATAGTCCTGAAATTCCCATTGGAAATGCTCCCTTAAAGTATGCAGCATTTCCTCAAAGGAAAAATCTTCAGGTGGAGAGGCTGAAGGGATGGATTCCCTCTGCATCAGAATCCTCATAAGCAGAGAGGTTGCATATCTTCATATTCAGATGCATCAGAGTCATCGGACTCCTGTTCAGATAAAACTACTGTGGAAAAGTCTCTTTCTTTTGGAAAGGGTAGCCTGGCTTCCCCTAAATAAGCATAATAGGGTCTTCTGCCATTTTAAGCATTTGAGACTGAGGCAAGGAAGCAGGTGCTTGAGGTTGGGGGTCATTGTTTTTTTGGGCGTGATTCATACCCTGGGCCTTAGAAACTCGGTTGTTTTCGAAAGAACTGAAGACACGAAAGAAGTCGTTGGTCTGTGTCGAATATCGGTAGTGCGAAGTACTTTCTTGGAAGCCGATGCCTGCTCAGTGGCTCCGGACCCATCCAAGGTAGAGACATCCGCAGGATCCTTAGTCGAAGAAGACTCTTGTGGCATACTGGACTCAAAAGGGTCTCGGTAGCACCCTGCAAATCCACAGAAGCGGGCAACAGGGGCTGTGAAAGTGCCTCACTGAGGATGGGTGAACTGACGACTAGCTTAACGGAAGTGTCGTCGGCAGTTTTGGATCTGTGCAGTCTGTCTCTGTCGGTCTTTATCCTTACGCTTTTTTGGAAAATCGGTAGTCAGATGGCTTACCGAAGCCATATCGGAATTTGAGGACTGACAGCAAAAATATCTAGCTACAACAAGGGCCCAACGACGTATAGTTCTGGCGTTGAACAAAGCACAAAAGTGACAGCGGGGGACATTGTGGTCTGGGCCTAAGCAGGTGACGCAGTAAGAATGGAAGTCTCGGTGTGGTATTTGCTTTCCACAGGCGAGATAATTGTTAACTTTTTCTGACATCGGTTAGAACAAGAAAAAAGGATCCCAATGGGGTACTTAGCTTTAGAAGACTTCAACTTCAATTTGGAAATAAAAACTCAGGTAGCGGCCGGCCAGCACTTCTGCTTCTTGGCAATAAAGACTGATGTAATGGTGTCGGCTGCCTGATTTTATGCCACTGATGACCTGGAGCGACAGCAACCAATGCAGAAATACTAAGCCTCTGGTATTCTGGCTGACTGAGGGCTACCCCTGGCAGGATAACCCTAATGTGATAACTGCAACAGTGAAACACAAAGAACATCCTCACATCTCTATCTCCAGTCCATTGCTCTCAAACCCTTACCTCCAGAATTAGGAAACTTGTGGGAGAGAAGATCTGTGACAGCTTGGATTGAGTGATGAAGTCAGGCGTGTGGCACTGAATTGAGCACCAACAGTAAACTCCTTCACATTTTTCCTGATTTTTTATTCATATTTAATAAAACTTCAAAGTTCTAAAACCTCAACATGACTTTTACTGAATTATATATAGTTTAAACTAAGAAAACACACCAAATTTCAACTTTACAACTGGAGTAACTGCTAAAGACAACTAATTTCCTGAAGCATCAGAAAATCTTCATCTGTAAAGCAGACATTTGTAAGCAGAGTCTTAGATAAAAAATACCCCTGCTGGAATGCCCTTTCATGGCAAGATTTTTCCATCAGGGAGTTCAATACCAGATTCACCTGAGAAGGGTTTGAATTTCTTGCCTTTCTCACCCTGGCACAAAGGGAATGATCAACTGTTCCATCTTCTTAAATGCATACACTCACCTTAAGAAGAACCTAAGCTGACTGTGTCCAACGTGAGAAGATATTGCCTTCACATGGTTTCTGCCCATTCACAGACTTCATGAAAGATGAAATGACAAGTTTATGACAATTCTTATACTACTCTTGCAAGAAGTGGGAGATCCTAAGAGACAATTATTAAAGGCCAGATATGACTCTCTAAAAAATGTCTATATTCCAATATTCTGCAGACAGAGTTAATGGTGACAATGAGAAAAGTGTTTCCCAACAGATGAGTGTCAAAACTACCAAATTGATGTGTTTATATGGTAGATGGATATGCTTGTAATTTACGAATCAGAAGTCCTAAGTAAGAGAGGGGCTCTTAAAACAAAGGCACAGATGCAGAACCCCCTTCAAGGAACTGCTCGACTAGCTGATGCTGACTGGCAGAAATAGCGGACTCATGTACCCTAACCATAATGTAATGGGGAACCAGATCATAATGGTGACTGAAGCCAGTCAAAAGCATCTGTACCCTGACTGAGAGGACAGAACACCTCTCTGACCAAATGGAAAATGTATTCCACTACACAGACTCGGATGGAGAAGATGCACCACAGCTATTTTCTCTTTGCCCTACTTCACCCAGCAGACAAGGGGCTCTACTCCAAGCTGCAACATGATTTCCCCAATTTTTGAACTAGATTGGCTAAAAACAAGCTATGGATTAACACAAATAAATCCAGAGTTATGATCCTTGGTAACCCAAAAGGTTAGCAGAAAAACTGCAGAGTTCTTTAAAAGAACTTGCTAACCTTTCATCATTATCATGTAATTACTACGGTTAAAGTGTCTCAGCAGCTCAAGGTTGCCTAAAGCATTTCTAACTTGCTAAATAATTAAGACAGAATTGTAACTGCCATAAAGGTACTCAGCCATGCCTTGAATACATATTACCCATCACTTGTATAATGTTGGGTACAAATGCTACGCAAATACAAACTGCTGAAAACAAAATTCTTAGATTTATACATCTTGCAGACGTTAAATACTGCGCCATCATACAAAAGGTTTAATGACTTCCTGTTACAGCAGGATCAGCCAACCTATTCAACACACTGACCTTTAATTTGCTTTACTCTACTGCCCTTCTCTATCAAACAAATGCTCATATTCAGTCAGAAGCAACTCCTCTTTAAAGTGAAAAAGGTCAATTTATACATTTTCACTTGTGAAAAAACACTTCAAACTTGCCCATCTCTTAGAATAATCTACTTACTTCAGTAACAGACTCTCATGACTTGCCAAACTTAAAATAAAAGTTGAAGGTACATCTGAATGAAGAATACAAATACAAATGCAAATGCTTTAGAGATATTGCTTAAAGACTAACAAACCAATACGCTGTTGTGCATTTTATCTAGCACAGCATTTTACATGTTGTGTTTGTACATACTACTAATTGTATGCACTTGTGAACATTCTACTTTTTAGGCTTTGTTTCTGTACACAAGGCTAACTACTTGTACTTCTTACATATCATTTTGTTAGGCTATCCAGTAGCTAAATCATTTTCCAGTACATTGCATCAAGTCTTGCCACACTTGTACTACTGACTCTGTTGCAGTACATTATATTTTAGTGTCTTATTTGTCGCCATGTGATCAAACAGCCAAGTGTTCAGGACAAGGAAGAATGCACACAGCTCTAAATAGTGAACTGGAGATTCTTCTCTCCACTAGAAGCCAGTGGTAGGACTTGAAACAGGTTTGGATACTGGACAGGGAGACATATCTTTAACTTGGTGAGGGATATCTATCACTCCAGGGCCCAGCAACAGAAATCTGACACCAAAATAAGACCCGCAAGTGCATGGAGACTCTGTAGTCAGAGTCAACTTTAACATCTACATCCTCAAACATGTGAAAAGTACCATGAAGACCATGGTTCCATGATGTATTTGATTCTCAACAAGGGCAGGAATGACACCTCAACCTGAAAACATCAGATATTTGGACAAAGGCCCATGAAAAATAGGTACAAATCTGTACACTGATTAACATAACATTTGCATACATAATTATGTAACCCCGCCCACACTGATGGAATTGTGGGATACCAACTTTCAAAAGTAAAATGAAGAACAAACTAAATATGGCCCCAGAGTAGGGTTTGAGCCTGAGTAGTCCCTAACCACTAGGTATAGTTGACTGTGGTATTTTACACACACACCTTAATTACAGTTGGCTAATGGCTTGAATGGACTTATCTTGCTTAAATTGTCAGATAAAGTACAACACCTAGCAGCAGATCACATTTATTTCCAATGTAAAACAAATGCAGATAAAATCAGATAATAATAAACACAGTTCTTTCCCATGTAAACGCACACACAAAATGCAGATAACACAGCTTGGACAGACCTTAAAAAATGCAGATAACGCAGCTTGAACACACCTTACAAAATGCAGATAACACAGCTTGAACAGACCTTGCAGACTGTTTAATTGCAATTGGCTAATGGCTTGAATGGAATGGACCTTAAGAATTGGCTAATGGCTTGAACAGACTGATCTTGCTTAAATTGTAAGATAAAGTACACACACTTTAGCCCAGCAGCAGATAACAGTTCTTTCATGTTTAAAATAAATGCAGATAAAAATCGGACAATACACACAGCTCTTTCCTGTGTAAAACAAATGCAAATAAAATCGGCTAATTGCTTGAACCATTGAACGCACTTTCATACACACAGTTCTCGGACTTGCAGCACAGCAGATAAAAAAATACACACATTGGCACAGCCCCCAGAAGCTTGCTTAAATTGCAAATAAAATACACAGTTATATCGGCCCTGGCCTTAATTTCCCAGCAAAAATATTCTTGGAATAACAGCACAGCTGTCTTGAACGGACAGCAGCAGATAATATACACAGCTTACTTAAACTGTAAAATAAAATGAATATCCAAAAAAGCTTAGGAGCAGCCCTGTGCAGAGAAAAATATCCAGCATTCAAAAAGTCTATGCAGACCAGACACGATAGTTATTTTCAGTTCACTATTCAGTTCACAAGCCACAAATCCTTGATCAAGTCCAAACTTTTATTAAACACAAGTCTGGATGGGTCATACATTGAAGTTTCAAAAAATGAAATTAACATTGCCTTTAAGAGGATTGGTGATCATTTTTTGCATTAGTGTATTTAAATCTGTGGATTTTAAGTGGTGTTAAATGGTTTGGGACGAAAGCGCTTAACCTTCCAATAAAGTGGCTGTCAAATTCCCTTTGGCTTGTTCTTTATTTGAACAAATTTTTTTTTTTTATTTTTGGTTAAGCTGTCTTAAACATTTATTTACTTGCCTTTGTTTACTGGGAAAGTCCAATGGGGATGCATTGCTCATTTTTACATGAAGCTCCAAAAATTAGTAGATGTACACCATAACAAAGTTTAGACAAACTCTATAATGACAGTTTACAAAAATAATTAAATTAATTAAAATGAAACAAAATGGAACTATCATGAAAACATGTAAAATATAAGCTCTAAGGGGAGACATTTGGTACACTTTGCAGCATGTTACTGCAGCAGGAAGTTAATATAAATGAAGTTACATTGCTAAGTTTAACAGTATAAAAATATGGAAACAAAAGTAATATAACGTGTGCATAGATTTATACTGATCTATAAACTGACAGAACAACAATACACTCATTCCTCATGGAATAGGGAGAAATAAACTCATTTCAGTAAGACACAGCCATTTGGAAGAAATGGCTTAGCAAGTGAGACGAGGAAGCATTTTTATTTTTCAAATTCAGAACAGATGCAGACTCTAGTGTGGTTTATATGTTGTCTGTGGATGGTTTTAAAAGCAAAGATGTTGTCTGATGATGAAGGGAATGCTGTTACATAGTTTAACAATGTATATTAACAATAAGAATTCCCCATTTGGGTTGCTGAATTTTTGGCATTCTGTTACATGCTAATTCTTTGATTGAAGGTTCCTTTCAAGTTTGTATTATATTGTCATATTACTGAATGCTGGGGTGCCAATTCAGGTTCTGTAGGGGAATGAAGTAATGGGATCAGTCTGGGAGACTGGATGCAAACTTGGTTATTTTACTAAACCACTGTTCAAGCTTTTCCATTAGCTTTTGAAGATTTTGAAAATTGTAGCTGCCTTCATCTAGGGATTTATCTTTCTGTGGTATTTTCTAAAAGAACCAACACCAGGGATGTCTTTAATTACACTGAGAGTTTCCTTCAGATGTCCATTCAAACTAGGGAAAACACAAGCCCACCCCATGCAATGGGTACCTCTAGATGAGTCAGAACTACGACTGTTGGGTCAAAATGACTGACCTCTAGTAGATGACTCAACTAACACCTATCATGGGAAACACCAAGATCTTCTGACAAGTAAGGGCCCATTCCTAGGTCTGTGAACATATAAAAGTAGTAGCAGTAAAAAGGGTGACAGAAAGAAAGAGTTCATAAAGATTCTGCATCATGGTAAGTGTCTGCTTTCTCTACAGAATGTCATATATTATGTTTTGCAAAAGCTATCAAAAACCTATGTCTAGAACTTATCTCCCAGGCTGGACTGCTTGAGCTGCACTTCAAAGGAAGGCAGTTTCAAGTCAAGCCATCGTATGCAGGCAAATGCCTCAACCTGCTGTCTTAGCCATAGCATCAGCAAAGTCAAAATTACAGTAATTAAAACATAACCACCATGCTATGAATGCTGTATACAGGGTCTTGCCCAATTCCGTCTTCAGCCCAGACTCAAGGAGGACTGAGGAGGAATAGTACATTGACAGATGAGAACCACACCTGAGACATTTAAGCCGTAAAGGGGCAAAGAAGAAGGTGTCTTGCCCACACTATCCATTGCTTTACATGTTTTACATGGGTTCAATCAGGGATTAAAAGTAGTAACTACATACAGGATCAGCCTGCCAAGCATTAAGATGCATGTGCAATTTGCAAGTTGGAAACGTATTCAAAAAATATTTTAACTTCTTATCAGAATGACTGCCTTATCAATTTTAGAGTGGAATGTCAACGGCATGCAGGTACAGACAAAAAGCAGAGTACTCAATAAGTGAAGGGGGCAAATAGCAATGTTGAGAGAGATATGGATAGAAATGTGTATGGGAATTTGGCAAAGAAAAGACTTCAGAACGGATATTCAGCAGAGTATCAGGGACAAAGGTAAAGGAGAAAAAGTACAGTTGAACAGGTCCTACTTGCTTGTAACAGCAGATGTTCAAATTCCACAGTGTCTCAATGGCATCTTGGGTTACCTGCCAAGATAAAGTACAGTTTTCTACCTACCATAAATGTAGATGTTTGAGTGCTAATACAGCTGCAGTCATAACAGATGGGTTCTCCTGCCGTCAGGCGGGTCCTCAGTCGGCCGAATTCCAAAGTCTAGGTCCGGCGTCGGTTGTCGTCGCTTCTTCCCTGATGTCAGTGTGACAGGGGTATAAAAGAACCAGCCGACGCCATTTTCTTCAGTTCTTCTTGCCCCAGATGTCAGGTGCCCCCAGAAGGAAGGCAATACATAAATTTATGTAATAAAGCAATGCTATATAATCAAAATACAGTAGTTGCAAGCAAATACATCATAAATGAATACCCCAATCAGGTTGTATGAGGAGGTGTTAGCCTATAGGCCTGTCCCAAGAGGGGAAGGAGGGAGGGAAACGTGGACTGCAGCTGTATTAGCACTCGAACATCTACATTTATGGTAGGTACAAAACTGTACTATGTTCATCGTGCATACAGCTGCAGTCATAACAGATGGGTAGAATCCCAAAGCTAAGAAAGGGGTGGTAGGCACTAGGTGGAACTGCATCCACTCTCCAGGCCTTTGGGTGAAAAATCCTTGAGCAGAATTTTGTCAATTTGTGATTTTTGTGGGAGGCAAAGAGATCTATGTCTGGCCTTCCCCATGCTTGGATTATTTCTGTAAAAACTTTTGGATGCAACTTCCATTCGTGTGGATCTGTCATATTTCTGCTTAGATTGTCTGCCAGCGTGTTTTCCTTGCCTGGCAGGTACTGTGCTTGTAGTTCGATTTGTAAGTCTATGGCCCTGTTCCAAAGTGACATGGCCAGTCTGCACAGGGGATATGAATGCGTTCCTCCCTGCTTGTTTATGTACCACATAACTGTGGGTTTGTCCATTCTTATCAATAATTGACCTGGTTGCAGAAGGTCTTTGAAAGCTATAATAGCATTTATTACTGCTAGCATTTCCTTTTGATTGATGTGAAGGTGCTTTTCTTTTTGGGACCATTTGCCCTGAATGCACCGATCTGTCATGTGCGTCCCCCAGGCATAGTCCGAGGCGTCTGTTGTGATGACTTGATTTGCTTGAGGCTTGCTGAATGGAAGACCTGTGTTTGTTAGGCATGCTTGAGCCCACCACAGACATTCCTTTTGTAAACATGGAATTAGTGGTATTATTATTTCCAAACTGTGGCTGTGTTGAGACCATAGGTTTTTCAGGTACCATTGAAGTTTCCTCATATGCAGCTTTGCACATGGGATTAGTAAGATGCAAGATGCCATGAATCCCAGAGCCTGCAGGATTTTCCTTGCAGTCAGCCTGGTGCAATTTGCTAGTGCTCTGAAGTATTGAGTTAGTTGCCCTTGCTTCTCTGGCGTAAGGTAGGCCATCTGGGTGTTTGTGTCCAAGTTGGCACCCAGGAAAATAATCTTCCGACAGGGTATTAGCCTTGATTTCTTTTTGTTGACTGTGTATCCCAGAGAGTTCAACAACCTTATTACATAAGCCAGATGTTTCAGGAGAATGTGCTTGCTGTCCGCTTGGATCAGGCAGTCGTCCAAATAGGGGTATATTTGTATCCCTTGAAGTCTGCAGTAGGCAATTACTGATGCCAGGCATTTCGTGAATACTCTGGGCGCAGTAGATAAGCCAAAGGGCAATGCAGAGAATTGATAATGGGTTGAACCTGCAAGAAATCTGAGGTATCTTCTGCAATTTTGTCTGATTGGGACATGCAGGTATGCCTCCTTGAGGTCCAATGTTACCAGCCAAGACTCCTTGCCCAGCATGGGAAGGAGCTGCTGTAGAGTGAGCATCTTGAATTTTGGTACGAGTAGAAATGTGTTTAGGATGGATAGGTCCAAAATAGGTCTCCAATCTTTTCCCTTCCTTGGTACCAGGAATAGTCTGGAATAAAAACCTTGACCTTGTTCGTGCGTAGGTACCTCTTGAATCGCTTTCATGTCTATGAGATCTGTAATTTACTTTTGTGCCTCTGCCCTTTGATTGTATGGCAGGTTCGGCATGCCTCTCATTTTTGGAAGGGTGTGAAAATGGAATCTGTAGCCTCTGTTTATAATGCCCAGGATCCATTTGTCTTTTGTGACAATATGCCAATTTTTTGAAAATAATGCCAGTTTTCCTCCTAAGGGGGCTGTCATTTGAGTCTTGCTTGGCATGCAAAGGGGAAAGTCATTGGGTCCACCTCTTTGTGTAGGAGCTTGCCATTGTCTGCCTCTAAACGATCCTTGGGATTGTCCTCTGCCCCTCGGGTGCCTGTATTTACCTCTTTGGGGTCTGTCCGTGGCTGGAAAGGACCAATTTTTGGAAGGCCAATTTCTACTAAAACGTGGGGGTTGTACCTGCAGAAAATCCTTCACAGTTTGCATTGATTTAGCTTTTTCCTCCATTTTCCTTAATACCTCCTCAGCATTAGCACCAAATAATACATCCTTTTGTAGAGGGGCATCTAGCATATGGAACTGACAGTTTAAGGCCCTCATGGTTAAGGTAGCCGAGGTATATACCTTTTTCCCCACCTTTCTAAGGATCTGGAATCTCTCTCGGAAGGTAATGGATTTTTAGCAGTGGGGGCCTGTGAGATGGTTTCTGGGTCAGCAGCATGGTTTTTGTATAGAAATTGGTGTGAGTCAGGGACCCTGTAATA
The DNA here is from genome assembly GCF_019279795.1 of Protopterus annectens. NCBI lineage: Eukaryota > Metazoa > Chordata > Ceratodontiformes > Protopteridae > Protopterus > Protopterus annectens. Next base: position 27,850,211 of record NC_056725.1, read on the forward strand.
CCCATCAGGCTTGACTGGGGCTGGAGGCAGAGAATCCGGATTAAGGCAGGCCTCTGAGTAAACATCATCTAGGATGTCCAAGACAGGAGGTATAGCCAGAGGTCTGTGCTGAGGTAGCAAGAGAAATTCCCCAAGCCTTTTCTTGGAATCTGAATAATCTTGGCCTTCCCAGTGGAAGTGTTCCCTTAAAGTATGCAAAGTTACCCCGAATGAGTAATCCTCTGGGGGGGATACAGAAGGGATGGACTCCTCTGTATCAGAGTCTTCAAAAGGGGAGTAAGAATGTTCCTGATCATCAGAGTGCTCTGAAATAATGGAGCCCTGATCAGAGGAGGGAGATTCTTCCTCCACTCTGGGCCTTTGTCCGTGGGGTTGGGAATCCCTGATAAGAGTAATTAAATCCTCAGCCATTTTAAGCATCTGTTTTTTAGGCATGGGGCCTGGAGAAGGGCCCTGTGTAGCTTGTCTCTTAGAGTGCATGGCTGTTTTAGACTTAGTGAAAGCCTTGATGGAAAAAGAAGAGGAAGGTCTGAAGACATCTTGAGTGGAGGTAGACCTGTCCACATTGTGAGATTCAACGCCAAGAGTGGCTTCGGTATCTGTAGTCGGGGTGTGAGCCGAGGTGCCTGCGACCTCGGGCACAGGGGACACTGCCAATGAAGTGTCGTCGGTAGTCAGGGGCTGCGTAGGCGCCTCGTTGAGAACCGGACCATGTGTAGTCGGCTTTGGCGTGGTGTCAGTAGAGGCCACGGACCTCGTGTGTCGGTCCTTATCTTTGCGTTTTTTACACAAAACTGGAGTCTGAGTTTCCGACGACATAATATAGTTAAATGCTTTCCCAAAATAATGCTGGGCGAACTCCGTCCGATGCTTAATAGTGCGTTTTTTGAATGCAGCACAAAAGCGACAGCCCGAGACGTCGTGGTCTGGGCCTAAACAAGGTATACAGAGGGAATGGAAATCCTTATGCGGTATTTGCTTCCCACAAGAAATACAACTGTTAACTTTGTCTGACATCGGTCTGAGGCAAGAAAAGTTTCCCCAATGGGGTACTTAGCTTTCAAGAAGACTTCGGTTTCCAAATTTTTCGTAATTTCAGGAGCTGGCTGACCGGCACTTGCGAACTGCTTCTGCTTCGGGCACCGCGCGGCAAGAAAGACTGAAGAAAATGGCGTTGGCTGGTTCTTTTATACCCCTGTCGCACTGACGTCAGGGAAGAAGCGACGACAACCGACGCCGGACCTAGACTTTGGAATTCGGCCAACCGAGGACCCGCCTGACGGCAGGAGAACCCATCTGTTATGACTGCAGCTGTATGCACGATGAGCATCAAAGTACTGGTAAGACTTCAAAAGCTTAGACTCCCCTCCTTCTCTCTTCCTGTGACAGTTGACTGGCTAAGCATATCCTGAGATGGAAGCCTTCAGCTATCACAGAACATGAATGTTCAGACATTTTTTCTCTTCCACAAAAAAGGAAATGAAAGTAATTGAAGCCAGAATCGTCTAACAAGAGTAAATTTGTAGCAAATCATACAACCATATAAAAATAAACTAAACAATCAAATCAGTCAGGATAAAACCCACATCAGCTATACACAATCTGGGAGATGTTTCATGGGTACTGCCACTGAGGCAGTCAAGTATTTGAGCATCTTCTGTTACAGATAAGTAGGTCTTGTGCAACTGTAAGAGATGAAAGAGGGGGATATATGGATAGACAAGCTGAGATGGCTGCAAGATGCACTTTGATGGTTTGTCATATGCTTTTATCTCTAAGCAGCTCACACAAATATTTCAAAGCCCAAGGTATCAAAACTATTTTCAGACCTCTGTTATTGGCTAGGCACTACCTAGAAAACTGTATTCACTTGTAAGGGTAATATTTTCTAGATGCTTATTTTCTTGATTCCTTAAATACCTGCTGTACATCCTCATGGAACAAGTGCCTAAAAGGTATCTAAACAGAATCAATCAGGCTTTTCAGTTGCAATTGCTATAAGCTGGGGTGTTCCATTCATCCCTGATACTGTGTTAGCAGATCCAGTCTGTTAGGAAGCTTGTGATAATTGTCCTTGGCCAATTCCATTACAAGCGAGAACCAAAGTTGCCTTGGCCAAAATGTAATTCTTTCTAAATCTTTATAAGTACCTTGAGAATCATAACACAGGATGGAAATGCATACAGGAACATTCCAGACTATGGAAATAATAGTGTTGGTTTTCAAAGCATGGTTGCAAGGGTGTTGTGAACAGAATTTTTTTAGATGCATGTTTTGAAAGGAGGCAAAACAGATCTACTTGAGCTGTTCTCAACATATGGATGACTTCCTGGAAGCCGTCTACATGGAGTTTGCACTCGTGAGTGCCTGTCCATGAACTGCTTAGTCTGTATGGCACTGTATTTTGCTCTGACAGAATGTACGAGACCTTAACAGTCAGAGAACGCCACAGAGCCAACTTCCAGGCCATCATTGCCAACCAGCAAGGAAGAAATGGCTTTGGACCCCCTTGCATGTTCAGGTACCACATCACAGTAGTGTTGTCTGTGACCACTAAACAAAGATCCAGTGAGGGCCTTTTAAGGCATAAATCACTGCCAACATCTCTTTTACATTTAATTGCTTTGGAGTGGTCTATGGACCCCACAAGCCTTGTACTTTATCTCATATAGACACCGTTCCCCAATCAAAATCTGAAGTGTCCATCTGGACAGATTGGACTGGGGGTCTGAAGACAGAAAGGGAGTTCTACATTCAAAGACTATTGATCCCTTGACCACTGTAGTTCCTGTTTCACAAACTTCAGTGCTGGTACCTGGAAATCCAAGGGATGAAGGTGCTTGGTACAACAATAGTACCACTGAATTTTTCTCACGTTTAGTCTGGCTACAGATATCATGAGAAACATTGAGGCAATGAGGCCTAGAAGTTTGGGGAATATTCTTTGGTGAGGTCATGTCTAGAAGAAAAAAATTCCAAGAAAATGCCCTGATAAGCCAGAACTTTTTCTTTTTTTTTTTTTTTGACAGGGAGACTACCCTTTTTACTGTGCGTATCAAACATCCATGGAAAACAATTCATTGACAGAATGTGAGGAAGGGCTTTTAAAGGTTCAGTTTGAAGCCCAAGTAGAAAGAAATGACAGGACATTGTCTAAAGACTCCAAAGACCTGTTTACATAATCTGTGCAATTCACCAAGTAGTGTGAATAAGGAAAAATGTGGATGCATAAGGTTCTGCAATAGGGAACCACTGGGGCTAGACACTTTGTAACCACATGAGGTGCAGCAGATAGCTGAAAGGGTACTGCAAAAAACTGTTAATATAAGCCAGACACAGCAAATCTCAAAAAAGTCCTGAAACTGGGAGCAATAGGAATGTGATACAAGTGTCCTTGAGATATAGATGCACTTTAAAACAGTGGTCTGAAAACAACTCTAGGACTGACTGTAAGGAAAGCGTTTTGAATTTTGAAACTTTTACAAAGGTGTTTAGAAAGTAAAAATCTAAGGCAGGCCTCTAAGAGAGGTCCTGTTTTGGAACAAAAAGATCCTGGAGTAAAATCCTTTTCATCTGTGTATCCCAAGCGCTGATTATATGGATCCACGCTTCTACCATATGATGGAGCACTGGAGAAAGTAGCTCTGTCTGGTCGGTATGGGGGCATTCCCCTGAATGGCGGAAGATCTTCTATCCACTGCCAAAGCCCATTTGTATAAGACTACTTGCGGCCAGGCTGCAGGGTTGAGAAACAGCCTTGGTGAAGGAGGAAATGGAGGAACAGAAAGAAGGTCGGGGGGGGGGGGTTAAGGGTGCTGTCACTCTGTTTACTCATTTCTTTGCAGAAGTTTGATTTGTTCTGAGAAAAGAACCCCTCGTTTGATTTTGAAAAATTATCCTGCCATTTCCTTTTGGATCCTTGTCTACTGATTGGGTGTGATTATTGTTTGTCATGCACCTTGAAGGAAGACTACTTCTTTGGGGAGACTTTAGGTACATGAAACATCCTAGACACCCCATACGTTAATTTGTCTCTCTCATCCTACTGCTTGAGAATCTCTGAAACAGGGAGCCTAAATACCAGTTCAGAAATTAAAGGTGAATGCACTAAACTTCTTAAAAAACTTAAACCATCAGAGAAGTCCTGGCTGCATAATCAAGCATACCATCTTAACACAACAGAAGAATCACTTCTTGAAAAGTACAGTTTTGTACCTACCATAAATGTAGATGTCCGATAGGTATGCATCTGCAGTCCTAACATATGGGTTGTCCTGCCTCAGGCAGCCCCTCGGTCGGCCGGATTCCAAAGTCTGGGTCTGGCCTCGGCTGATGTCGCACTTCACCTGACGTCATAGCTGCTGCTTATTGGGTATAAAGGCATCAGCCGACACCATTTTCCTCAGTGTTTCTTGCCCCAGATGCCAGGTGCCCTCTAGGAAGGCTAAATTTGGACAAATGCAAATGATTCCAAACAGTAGAGAGCAAACAATATAAGAATATATATATATATATATATATATATATATATATATATATATATATATATACAAACAAATACACCATAATAGATTCCCCCAGCTAGCTAAAAGAGGGGTAAATACCCTAGGAATACCACAGAGGGGAAGGAGGGTGGGTAATCCTGACTGCAGATGCATACCTATCGGACATCTACATTTATGGTAGGTACAAAACTGTACTATGTCCTTCAAGGATGCATCTGCAGTCCTAACATATGGGTAGAATACCATAGCCAAACTGGGGGAGGAGGCACTAAGATAAAGATGGTGTAGTTAAGATCCCTTGCAAAACAGCAGTTGCAAAACCTGCTCGGGATCTAGAATATAAGGGAAGATTATAATGCTTGGCAAATGTATGCACAGAGCTCCAAGTAGCAGCTTCTAAAATGTCTTTGGTAGCCACTCCTCGTAGGAAAGCTGTAGTGGTGGCTGTAGCTCTTGTGGAATGAGGTCTGATATTTTCAGGAGTTGTCTTTCCATGAAAAGAGTAGCAAAATCGAATGCAATTTCCTATCTATTTTGAGATTGTCTGTTTTGAAATTGCTTTTCCTTGCGTTCCTGTTGCATATGCTACCAGAAGCTGGTCAGTTTTTCTGCTGGTCTTAGTTCTGTCCAGATAGTAGCATAATTGTCTGTGTACATCCAAGGTATGTAGCAGTCTTTCCCCCCTGTTCTGTGGGTTTGGGAAGAATGTAGGTAAATGAATCGCTTGGTTCAATGATACTCTGGAGACCACTTTTGGCATAAAGGTATGGTTAGTTCTCAGAGAGACTCTGTCCTGATGGAAGATAAGGAAGGGTTGTACTGCCATTAATGCCTGTAACTCAGAAACCCTTCTTGCTGAAGTGATTGCTAGCAGGAAAGCAGTTTTCCAAGACAAGAACTGTAATTCTGCTGTTGCTGCTGGTTCAAAAGGAGGAAGTGTTAACTTTTCCAGCACAAAGTTGAGATCCCATGTAGGTAAAGGTGGTTTCCTTGGAGGTTTTACATTTTTGATTCCTCTCAAGAACTGCCTGAGTAGAGGATGAGAGAAGACCGGAGGATCCATGTTGTATTCTGCTGAAATTGCTTTCCACTTGGCTGAATAAGTCTTCCTTGTGGAAGGTCTGCGTGCCTCCAGGATAATGTCCTTAACCCTCTGGGATAAACTTGGATTATTTTGTTTTATGCAATATTCCAAGCAGCTAGCTGCAGTGTTTTCAAGTTTGGATGTAGGATCTTGTAGTTGTCCTGTGTTAGAAGTAAGGGACATAGAGGTAGAGGCCATGCGTGTGTCCGAGACATGCTTCTCAGTAGCGGGTACCAATGTTGCCTTGGCCAGTCTGGAGCTATCAGGATTACCCTTGGCTGATCCTCTCTGATCTTCAGTAGAACTTTGTACATCAGGGGAAGAGGTGGAAATGCATATGCTGTCAGGTTTTTCCAGCTGAAGGAAAGGGAGTCCACCCTCCAAGCAAGTGGGTGGTATGCTCTTGTGCAGAATTTCTTCAATTGGTGGTTGTGTGGGGAGGCGAACAGGTCTATCTCTGGTAGTCCCCATTTCTTTGTTATGGCTTTGAAGATATCTGGATGCAGCATCCATTCGTGAGCATCCGTGGTAGTTCTGCTTAAGGTGTCTGCTAGAGAATTTTCTTTTCCTGGTACAAATCTGGCCTGAAGTTGAATGTTGAGATTCAGGGCCACATTCCACATGTCCATTGCCATCCGGCATAGAGGATATGAATGTGTACCTCCCTGTTTGTTGATGTACCACATGACTGTGGTATTGTCGGTCCTTATCAGCAGATGACCCTGTTGAAGGAGTGGTCTGGATGCCTGGATCGCATGTTTCACTGCCAGCATCTCCTTTAGATTTATGTGTAGATTCAGCTGGTCTTGGGTCCATAGGCCTTGAATACACTTGTCCACCATGTGTGCCCCCCATCCTAGGTCTGAGGCATCCGTGGTGATGGTCTGGCTTGGATGAGGTTTGTGGAAAGGCAAGCCTCTGTTCCACTGACAGGCCTGAGCCCACCACAGGAATTCTTGCTTCAGGCATGGAATTATTGGAATCTGGGCTTCTAAACTGTGCTTGTGTTGAGACCATACATTCCTTAGGTACCATTGTAGCTTTCTCATATGCAGCCTGGCATGTGGAACCAATATTATGCATGATGCCATGTAGCCCAGGGCTTGCAGGACTTTCCTTGCAGTAAGCCGAGTTTCTGTTGTTAATGTCATGAAGTAGGCTGGTAGTTGTTTTTGTTTTTCTTCTGTGAGAAAAGCCATCTGAGTTGATGTATCCAGTTCTGCACCCAAGAAGGTTATCCTTTGGGATGGTACTAGTCTTGACTTTCGCATGTTGACTGTGTATCCCAAGGGTTGCAACAGTTGTATGACATTTTCCAAATCTTTTGTTAATTTTGCCTTGTTGTCCGCTTGTATTAGGCAGTCGTCCAGGTATGGGTAAATTTGAATTCCCTGAAGCCTGCAATGAGCAATTACTGATGCCAGGCATTTCATGAATACTCTGGGCGCAGTAGATAAGCCAAAAGGCAATGCTGAGAATTGATAATGCTCTGATCCTGCAAGAAATCTGAGGTGTCTTCTGCAATCTGGTCGTATAGGGACGTGCAGGTATGCCTCCTTGAGATCTAGAGTCACCAGCCAAGACTCCTTGCCCAGCATGGGAAGAAGCTGCTGGAGGGTCAGCATTTTGAATTTTAGAACAAAGAGGTATGTGTTCAGTGCGGACAAGTCTAGAATAGGTCTCCATTGATTTTCTTTTCTTGGTACAAGGAAAAGCCTGGAGTAAAATCCTTGGCCTTGTTCCATAGGTGGTACCTCTTCTATAGCTCTCATCCTTAGTAAGTTGTTGACTTGTCTTAGAGCGTCTGTTTTTTGGCTTGGTGGTAGGTTTGGCATTCCTCTCTTTTTTGGTAGAGTGTGGAAGTGAAACCTGTAGCCCTTGTCTATTGTTTGTAAAGTCCATTTGTCTCCTGTAATGTAATGCCAGTTGTCGGAGAATAAGGCTAGCTTTCCGCCCAAGGGTGCTTTCAGTTGTTCCCTGGTAGGCAGAACTAGAGCCAAGTCATTGTGTCTGCCCTGTGGAAGTGGTTGTAGTTGAATCTGTGGCAGTATTTCTCTGGTTGGTAGGTTGCCACTGACGTCCCCTGTAGGCACCCCTAGATTGACCTCTGCCTCTGGGGCGTCTATTTCTGCCTCTCTGCGCTCTGGAGTTGTCTCGAAAGGACCAATTCTTCGAAGGCCAATTTCGGCTAAACCTCGGAGGTTGGACCTGTAAGAAATCCTTGACTGTTTGGACAGATTTTGCTTTTCTTCCACCTTCTTTAGAACCTCCTGTGCAGGGGAGCCAAACAAACTTTGTTTCTCCATGGGAGCATCTAGGAGTTTTGACTTAACATGGTCTGGTAAGGATTGTTCTTTTAACCAGGCATGCCTTCGAATCACTGTTCCAGTCATAGCTGATCTAAAAGAAGCCTCCAGTGCATCATAGCCACATTTTAAGAAATGGTTACTGACCTGCTGAGAGTTATGTACCAAATCCTGAAGGGACTTGCGATCTAAAGGTTCAGGAGAAGACAGTTTTTTGTTTATCTGGTCTAACAAAAATTCCTGGTACGGAATCATGTGAAATTGACAGTTCAAGGCCCTGGCTGAAAGAGTAGCAGAAGTATAAACATTTTTACCCCATCTCTCTAAAGCTCTAGATTCCCTTTCAGAGGGAAGAGGGTTTTTGGCAGAAATGGCTGCCACACCTTTAGGGCCCTGTGAAATGGTTTCAGGGTCTGCAACAGGCGCCTTATACAAATGGTAATGCGTGTCCGGGACCCTGTAATATCTGTGTGGCTTGGCAGGGGCCGGAGGAAGAGAATCAGGGGCAGTACAGGCATCATTATATGCATCATCAACAACTGTTAGTACTGGCGGAATGGCTAAAGGCCTATGCTGTGGTAAGTGTAAAAAGGTCCTAAGCCTTTTCCTTGAATCTGAAAAATCCTGGCCCTGCCATTGGAAGTGTTCCCTCATAGCATGCAAAGTTTCCCCAAAGGAAAATTCTTCAGGAGGAGAAGCAGAAGGAATGGAGTCTTCTGCATCAGAATCCTCATAAGGAGAATATGGGCCTTCGTGAGGGTCTGAAATGTCTGAGTCATCCGAGGAACAATCTGTAGAGGCAGGTTCCGGGGGTTCAGTCCTAGGCCTCTTGTCTGGAGGGGGCTGAGAGGCCCTGTCTGGGTGAGGTTGGGATCCCCTGATCAAAGAAATGAGATCCTCAGCCAGGCTGAGCATTTGGGAACTAGAGGTAGGCCTATGTGAAGGAGTTTTAGCAGGTAAGGCCTTAGAAGATTTAGCTGCTTTAGCCCTGGCAAAAGCCTTGATAGGCATAGAAGCAGGGGGTCTAGCAGCCCCACGTGCAGGGGTAGATATGTCTAAAGGAATAGTGTCTGACAAATCCTGGGTGCCTGCTTCTGTAGCAGTAATTTCAGTAGCAGATTCAGCCATGCTCTGTGAGGCCTTGGCTATCGGAGGCATGCTTTCAGCCGAAGGAAGAACCGGGGGCTCGGTTTCAGCCGAAACCGAGACACTCGCGGTTGGCCTAACCGTGGTTTCAGCCAAAACCGCGGGCCGCGAGTGTCGGTCCTTTTCCTTGCGCTTTTTAGCTAATTGAGTAGTCGGAGTCTCCGACGGCATTTTGTATGCAAAAGCGGGACCAAAAAACTCCTCTGCAAACTCCGACCGACGTCTAAGCGTCCGTCGGTTGAAGGAAGCACAGGCTAGACAAGCTGATACGTCGTGGTCTGGGCCTAAGCAAGGAAGGCAGTAAGAGTGGAAATCCTTATGAGGTATTTGTTTCCCACAAGTTAAACAATTATTTACTTTGTCTGACATCGGCTGAGGCAAGAAAGAGTCCCCAACGGGGTACTTAGCTTTTTAGAAGTCTTCGGTAGTAGAAATCTCTGGATCTGACCGACCGGCACTTGCGAACAGCTTCTGCTTCGGGCACCGCGCGGCAAGAAAGACTGAGGAAAATGGCGTCGGCTGATGCTTTTATACCCAACAGCAGCTATGACGTCGGGTGAAGTGCGACATCAGCCGAGGCCAGACCCAGACTTTGGAATCCGGCCGACCGAGGGGCTGCCTGAGGCAGGACAACCCATATGTTAGGACTGCAGATGCATCCTTGAAGGACATCAGTATCTGCATATTCAAGCATTCCTCTCAAAGCATGCTTTGAAACTCGAGTCAAATTAGAAACAATTTTATTTATACAACTTTTGCTCAGCAGGTAAGGATACAACAAAATCATCCAAACTGTACACGCACAGACACTGTAAACTAAATTTCCATAGCCTTTATAATTTAAATTATAAAGGTTAGACTACTAAAAGAGGCTATCTTTTTGCCCTGAATATCTACTCATTTCCCTGTTTATTAGGGGGCATTGGATTAGATGAAGTCAAGGACTTTTTATTTGAGAAGGTAGTCAGCAGTCAAACTAAGAGACAGACCTTTCCTATCCAAGGAGACCCTATACTTTCTCTGAGTGTTTTTAGTAACTGTTGGGAATACATAATGGTGTCCTGCAGACAGCTTTATAAATGTCTTCTAAGGCCAGTAAAACATGTGAGATAACTATAGAACTGGGCAACTCATCTTCTCCAAGGCCACATACCCTGCCTAGCTCTGGGGTAGTTCCTAACTGCTACAAAGCAAAAACAGTACTAAAGCTAACAATCATCTCAGGAAAAATGAACACTTGTATGGACTTACAGGATCACCTTCTGAAGGATCAGAGTGGCTGGAATCAATGTCAACAAGGAAATCAGCATTGTCCTCCTCATATTCCTCCTCATTCTCTACTAGCACTAGATTATGTACAGGAACACAACCACCAGAATAAGCTGTCTGCAGAACACTGTTAGCCAAGGAAATCCCATAAGCCTTATAAACAGGTATAATCTGATTATTAGCTGTATGATTATGCTTCTGTTTCCTTTTATTGTGAACTTCACTACTAGATAAAACATCCAGGGAGAGAGCATTATATCTGGCAAAGGGTCTCTTATCCTGAACTACTTCTCCCACACCTGCTCCAAGTACTGGAACAATCCTGGAGGACACATCTAAACCCTGTTTCATAGTGCCTGGCAAAGCTACACTGCAGGGAGATGGGACAAAAGGTTAAGTAGTCTGTAGGTATGAGAAGTGGCCCTGACTGAAACACTAACTGTATGCTGAAGCATGCATTTGCTGTTTTTCTTTTTAGGTGCAAATGAATTTGATTGGGGGGGGGGTACCAGAATTAGGGGATCCATCAACTCAGGGGAGAGAACAAAAGCAAGAATAACAAACTGACAGAAATGGATAATGTATCACAATAAACACTTTAAGTTTCTAGTTTTCCATACAATTAAACTCTGCCAAACTGTCCTGTCATCAGAAAAACAGTTTGAAATTTGTTCAAAATTCTTTTACAGAAAGTAAAGAATTTCCAGTACAGAAAGTCCAAACATCAAAGCAGTGTGTCAAACCAGTGTTAACAATTAGCTCCACACACTTTAACCAAACTAAACTGCCATAAAATAATGTTCAATAGCAACTTAAACTACATCTTCTTATCAAAGATTGTAAAATCGCCACAATAGATTCGCATAACTTAATTTGTGGTAAAATCATGATCTGATGTTAGAAAAACACAAAGCAGAGGCATACGTACAGTAAATAATGTATAAATGTTGAAAATCTAAGCTCTGCGATGTTTTTTTGGCAAAAGATGAAAATAAAACAGAGTAAAAACAATACAGACAGACTCGATTAATTTGTGGCTCTAACCACACAAGGCAGCTCCCGGTGCCTAACAGCACAAATACACACTACACTTCTGAAAGAAATACTGAAAGTTACCTCAGTAACAGTAAAAACATGCATTTGTCAAATATAGAAATAAAATATTAAAATAGTTATATATTTGTTAAATAAACATAATAAAAACAGAATAATAAACCTAATAAAATGAGAAGTGGGTCAGAGCTGGGGAATGTCAGTAAGCCAGAAAATCAGCACTGGATCCTCTGAAGAGTCAACGGACTTTCTTTGGATGTCAGGAAAAGACTGAACAATTAATTCCTGTGATAGCTGAAGGATTCCTTCATATGATATGCTCAGCCAATCAGCTGTCACAAAAAGAGAGAGGCGCCTGAGCTTTCTAGCTGGCAAGTATTGGGTTACATTGGCAGACAACCTAAAATGCCTCTGAGGCAGTAGGAATGATGAATATGGATACTAATTTTAAGATGAGCTCTAACAGTGATAGAAAAGGAAACGAAAGGCAGTAACAATGGATCTGTGGTAATAATGGTTTATTGACAGGGAAAGTGGATTACTCTAGCACGTATGTATATTCCACCTAAAATTACTACTGTGGAGTTTAAGAGAATTTTGGGAGAAATACTTAGCTTTCAACACTGATTATTACTTATGGGAGGAGACTGAAACCTGACATTCAATTGTAAAGATACATCAAGGTTCTTAGAAGGGAAAATGTTAACAGATGATGGTAGATTTTTGAAGAAACGTAAAGTACAGTTTTGTACCTACCATAAATGTAGATGCTCGAGTGTTCACCCTGATGCAGTCATCACAACTAGGTTATCCTGCCGTCAGGCGGTCCCGCAGTCGGCCTGAATTCCAAAGTCTTGGTCCGGTGTCGGTTGCTGCCGCTTCTTCCCTGACGTCAGTGCGCCAGGGGTATATAAGAAGCATCCAACCCCATTTTCTTTAGTTTTTCTTGCCCCAGATGCCAGGTGTCCCCAATAGGTAGGCAATATATATATAAATACACCACAGAGGTTGTATAGGATAGAGAGGTAAAGATAAGTTCAGCTAGTACAGAGGGGATGGAGGGAGGGTAACCTGGACTGCAGCAGGGTGAACACTGGAACATCTACATTTATGGTAGGTACAAAACTGTACTATGTTCATCGTGTTACCCTGCTGTAGTCATCACACTTGGGTTGAATCCCAAAGCTAAGGATGGGAGGTGGAATCAAAGAGGGTTATAAGAGGCTAGTAGGCCCTGCAGAACTGCAATGGCGAAACCAGCTCTAGTCTTAGAGTATAGTGGTAAGTGATAGTGTTTGGTGAAGGTGTGTACTGAAATCCAAGTTGCAGCTTCCAGAATATCCTCGGTTTGTACCCCCCTGAGGAAGGCTGTAGATGTAGCTGCTGGCCTGGTGGAGTGTGGCCTTATGCTAGCAGGAACTGGTTTTCCATGATGGGTGTAGCAAAAACATATGCAATGTCCTATCCATTTCAAAATGGTCTGTTTTGAGATGGCCTTTCCCTGTGATGCTGTAGCAAAGGATACAAAGAGCTGGTCAGATTTTCTGAAAGTCTTAGTTTTATCCAAGTAGTAATGTAGCTGCCTTGGAATGTCCAAGGAGTACAGGAGTCTTTCTCCTTTGTTGTGTGGATTTGGAAAAAAGGTAGGCAAATGGATATTTTGGTTTAGAGCCACACTGGATACCATCTTTGGCATAAAGGAGGGGTTAGTTCGTAGAGAGACTCTGTCTTGATGAAAAATGAGGAAAGGCTCCACTGCCATGAGTGCCTATAACTCTGAGACTCTTCCGGCTGAAGTAATTGCTAGCAGCAGGGTAGTTTTCCATGATACAAACTTTAAATCAGCTGAGAAAGCTGGCTCAAAAGGTGGTAGCGTAAGCTTCTCCAGAACAAAGTCCCAAGTTGGTGTTGGTGCTCTCCTGGGAGGCCGTATGTTTTTGACCCCTCTGAGGTACTGCCTTAGAAGTGGGTGTGAAAATAAGGGAGGATCCGTGTTGTAGTGAGCAGAAACAGCTGAGGCGTGGATTTTAATAGATGAAAAGGAAAGTCCTTTGTGTAACATCTCAGTTAAATATTGTAGAATTTGAGGTATGTCCGGCTCAAGGGGATTTAGGCCTTTAGCCTGGTTCCAGGCGCAAAATCTTTTCCATTTGTCTGAGTAGGCTTTCCTGGTGCTGGGCCTCCTGGTCTCCAAAATGACATCCATAACAGCTTGTGAAAGAGGAGCTGGCTGGCTGTTTAGGTGATTTTCCATGCAGCCAGATTTAAGGTCTTGAGCTGGCTGTGTAGAATCTGACTGTCTTGCTGTGTGAGCAGATGAGGAATTTGTGGTAAAATCCATGGTGGGCCGTGGGCCATGTTCCTTAGTAGTGGGTACCAGTGCTGGCATGGCCAGTCTGAGGCAATGAGTATCATCTGTGGTCTCTCCATTCTGACTTTCAGCAGCACCTTTGTTAGAAGGGGCAGTGGAGGAAAGGCATATACTGTCAACATCATCCACTTTCCAGGCTTGATGGTGGAATGTCCTTGTGCAAAATTTTGATAGCTGATAGACCTGTTTGCCAATCCCCAAAACTATGTCTGGGTGTCCCTATTTTTGAGTTATCATTGCAAATACTTGCGGATCCAGTTTCCACTCATGGGGATCTATGATGTTTCTGCTTAGGACATCTGCCAATGTGTTCTTTCTTCCTGGCAGGAATTGTGCTTGTAATTGAACTTGGTAAGTCAGTGCTGTGTTCCATAAGGTCATTGGCTTGCCTGCATAGAGGGTATGAGTGTGTACCCCTTTGCTTATGTACCACATTACTGTGGTATTGTCTGTCCTTATTATAAGTTGTCCTGGATGTAAGAGGCCCTTGAAGGCTGAGAGAGCATTCTGTACAGCTAGCATTTCTTTTTGACTGATGTGCAGATTTATTTGATCTGTAGTCCATTTGCCTTGAACGCACTATCCTGCCATGTGTGCCCCCCAGGCATAGTCCGATGCACCTGTAGTCATAGTTTGCCTGGCTGGGGGTAAGGTGAAAGGCTGACCCTTGTTGAGGTGACATGCCTGTGACCACCATAGAAACTCCTGTTGAAGGCAGGGAATGAGAGGTATCATTGTTTTCAAGCTGTGGCTGTGTTGAGTCCATACGCTTTACAGGTACCATTGTAATTTCCTCATATGCAGTTTTAGAAATGGTATTAGTAGAATGCAAGATGCCATGAATCCCAAGACCTGCAGAATTTTTCTTGCAGGGAGTTGGGTCTTTGTTGCCATTATTTTGAAGTATTGAGTTAGTTTTAGTTGCTTGTCTGGCGTGAGATAAGCCATCTGGGGCCGTTGTATTCAAGCTGGCACCCAGGAATGTCATGCTCTGTGAGGGCACTAGTTTTGATTTCTTTTTGTTTACTATGTACCCTAGGCAACTTAGAAGGTGTTTGACAAACGCCAGATGTTTTAGGAGAATGTCCTTGCTTTCTGCTTGGACGAGGCAGTCGTCCAGGTATGGGTATATTTGGATTCGTCTTAGTCTGCAGTATGCAATTACTGCTGCCAGGCATTTTGTGAAGACCCTGGGCGCAGTAGACAAGCCAAAGGGCAGTGCAGAGAATTGGTAATGAGTTGAACCTGCAATGAAACGGAAGTATCTTCTGCAATTTTGTCTGATAGGGACATGCAGGTATGCCTCCTTGAGGTCCAACGTTACTAGCCAAGCCTTCTTGCCCAACATGGGAAGAAGCTGCTGTAGTGTTAGCATCTTGAATTTTGGTATTTGCAAGTAGGTGTTTAGAATTGAAAGGTCCAGAATGGGTCTCCATGCATTGTCCTTTCTGGGGACTAGGAAGAGCCTTGAGTAAAAACCTTGGCCTTGCTCCTGTGTAGGTACCAGTTGAATGGCTCTCATGTCCATGAGAGCTGCAATTTGTTTTTGTGCCTCTGCCCACTGATGTTGTGGCAGGTTTGGCATTCCTTTTATCCTTGGCAAGGCATGGAAATGGAATCTGTATACTTGGAGATAATGTCTAGGACCCAGTTGTCCTTTGTGATGATGCGCCAGTTGTCTGCAAAAAGTGCTAATTTTCCTCCCAAGGGAGCTGCCAAGGGGGCTTTGCTTGGCAGTTTGAGGGTCAAGTTATTGTGTTCGTCTTCTAGAAGTTTGGGGCCTGTCTTCTCCTCCCTTCTGTGTTGCAGTGTCCCATTGGCGAGGTTTGTAAGGGATTTGTGCTTGACCTCTGCCCCTTGGGCGTCTGTATTTACCCCTCTGTGGTCTGTCAAAAGCTGGAAAGGACCAATTTTTTGTTGGCCAATTTCTGCTGAAGCGAGGGGGTTGTACCTGTAAGAAATCTTTGACCGTCTGCATAGACTTTGCCTTATCTTCCATTTTCTTTAAAACCTCTTCTGATTTAACCCCAAATAAGACATCCTGCTGTAAAGGTACATCTAGCAATTTTGCTTTAACATGATCAGGCAGAGTTTGTTCCTTTAACCAAGCATGCCTACGTATAACAGACCCAGTAACAGCTGCTCTACAGGAAGCTTCGAAGGAGTCAAATCCACATTGTAAAGTATGTTTGCCCACCTGTTCTGCTGCATGCAACAGATCCTGCATTTCCTTGAATTCAGACTCTTGAGAGTGTGTGCTCATCTTTTGTTTTAATTGAGACATTAGGAATTGCTAAAATTTCAGCATGTGAAACTGACAATTTAGTGCTCTCATAGCTAGAGTAGCTGAGGTGTAAACCTTCTTCCCCCACCTATCTAGTGCTCTGGAGTCCCTTTCAGAGGGTACAGGATTTTTAGCCATAGAAGCCTAAGCCTCTTTGGGACCCTGGGAGATTGTCTTTGGGTCAGCAACAGGGCTTTTGTAAAGGAATTTGTGCGAGTCGGGCACTCTATAATATCTGTCTGGTTTGGCTGGAGCAGGAGGCAGAGAATCTGGATTTAGACTAGATTCTAAGTAAACATCATCCACAGTGTCTAAAACTGGAGGGATAGCAAGTGGTCTGTGGTGAGGAAGTAAAAGAAAGTCTCGGAGCCTTTTCTTTGAGTCAGAGTAGTCCTGACCTTCCCAGTGGAAATGTTCCCTCATGGCATGCAAGGTTTCCCCAAACTAATAGTCTTCAGGGGGAGATGCTGAGGGAATGGAATCTTCAGCATCAGAATCTTCATAAGGGGGAAAGGAGTAATCCTGCTCCTCAGAGGAGTCTGAGGGAAATAGAAACTTGTTCAGAGGAGGCATAATCCTCCTCTTGTCTGGGCCTTTTGTCTGAGGGGGGGGGTTGGGAACCCCTGATCAGAGTAATCAAATCTTCAGCCATCTTGAGCATCTGTTTCTTAGGCATGGGGCCTTGAACTGGAGACTGAAGTATAGTCTTTTTAGGTTTTAGTGTAGTCTTAAACTTAGCATAAGATTTTATGCTGAGATTAGTTGGCCTGAAGACACCTTCTGTAACCGAAGGTGTTTCCACAGCAGCGGTTTCTCCTTCTGCAATGTTGTCGGTAGGACCTAAAGAAAATGGCTGCGTCGGCCTAGTACTCTCTGTTTGAGAATCCAAAACGGTCTGGGGTTCCAATTCTGCGGTCGTCAGGGGCTGTGTAGGCACCTCACTGAAAACCGGAGACCAGCCCAGCTGAGGCCTCAGAGTCTGGCTTGGATCTAGGCTGCCTGTCTTTATCTTTGCGTTTTTTTATGCACAGCGGTAGTCGGTTGCTCTGACGGCATAGTATAATTAAATTTTCTACCGAAGTAGTGTGGTGCGAAATCAAAACGTCGCTTTATAGTTCTTTTATTGAACCTAGCACAAAACCGACAACCAATGACATCGTGGTCTGGGCCTAGGCAAGGTATACAATAAGAATGAAAGTCCTTATGAGGTATTTGCTTCCCACAAGAAATGCAATTATTAACTTTTTCTGACATCGGGCTGAGGCAAGACAAGGTTCCCCAACGGGGTACTTAGCTTTTGAAGACTTCGGACTGAAATTCGATTCAAAAATCTCAGGTGTCGACCGACCGGCACTTGCGAACTGCTTCTGCTTCGGGCACCGCGCGGCAAGAAAGACTGCAGAAAATGGCGTCGGATGCCTCTTATATACCCCTGGCGCACTGACGTCAGGGAAGAAGCGACAGCAACCGACGCCGGACCAAGACTTTGGAATTCAGGCCGACTGCGGGACCGCCTGATGGCAGGATAACCCAAGTGTGATGACTGCAGCAGGGTAACACGATGAACATCAATATTTGAAATGAAAGATATGAATTTACTAGCAGAAATTCAGACAAATTTATATAGTATTCCCCAATGTACAAATGAGCTGTACTGGATAGAAATTATATTTCAAAGGAGCAGGGTTAGTTAATTGAAAGCTATGAAACATATCCAGTAACTATTTCAAGTCATTAACCAAGACTAGGGACAAAGATGAAAGTCAGTAATGCAAAAATGAGACAGGTGTTTTCCTACTTATTTGTTAAAGACATGAATTTAAGGAATGGTTACTGAAAAGATTTCAGAGTTAAGGAAAATGGATACTTCTTCAGAAGGAATAGCTGGGTAGTGCGATAAGATAAAGATGAAATTTCAAAATATAAAAGAAATAAAGACAGAAAGAGATGGGGTTAAGAAGTAATGCAAGTTATTTAATGGGATTGTCAAAGGATATAGCACAGCAGAGGAAGGATAATCTCAACGTACAAGAGGAGGAGCAATTGCTGCATGAGAAAAAGAAAATAAGAGAGTTTTTTTTTTGACAAGATGATTGAAATTTGAAAAGTTGTCTTCAAGCAATTATTTTTTGAAAACAACTTAGTGTACAAAACCTCTTAGCACAACAACTTAGACAACAGAAAATAGAAGGGGTTGTTACCATAACCAGGGAGTCTATGATGAGAAACCCAGAGATCCTATAGCAGTATTACAGATATTTCAGAAAGGAATGGATAAAACATGGAAAGGCACAACTGGAAATATTTATAAGAAACTCTATGCTGGGGTTAGTGGAAGATGAGGCTCAATAATTAATAAACATAAAAATGAATGAGATAAAAAGGTGGTGTACAATTAGTCAACGGGGAATTCACCAGGAACAAATGGCATTCCAGTGGAACTCTAAAAACTAAGAGGGGAGATAAAGACCTGAAAGGTTTTGTTTAACAGTATTTTAAAAGGAGAGACAGTATCAGTATCTTGGAAGAAAGACGTGGTTACTGCAATACCCAAAGAGGGCAAAAATTTCAAGGCCCAGCTTCATATAGACAGTTTCAGTTTTAAACTAAGAGTATAAAATGGTTATAGCTATACTAGTTCAGAGAATCTGGAGGGAAGCAGAGTATAAGAAAATGCTACTATTGTTGCTGGGGTTTAATGGAGGAAAGGCATTAAATAACAGTTAACTTGGACTTTACGAGTAGGGCAATGACAGCATTAGCATTCCCTGACAGAATAATTAAGTTAAGCTAACTTTATTTGCAGATGATACTGTTATGTAAATGATAAAGCCAGAAAAGGGCACTTTAGTGTTGTGGAATGTTTTGAGGCAGTTTCAGGTCCTTTTAAGATATAAAATAAATGAAGATAAAACAGACTACAGAGGTAAACTATGTATCCACACAATAATTGGTTCAGCAAAATTCATATCGATAGGGACATAAGATGAAGTATTTAGGTGTATAGATTAAAAATGATTCTATTACTGCAGCTAAGGATACATGGGAGGAGACTAAACAGAAGATGGAAGCTCTTAATTATGGTTAAGGACAATAAGATAGTGGTGAAAAAGTTTCTAATCCTTTAAGTAGAGATCAGGTGTGTTTTTATCAAATGAGAAGTTGTGGATGATAATTAAAAAGAGAAAAAGGAATTTACTTAGGAAGGAAGGAGGGCAAGAGTTAAATTGAATAACCCGACTTTCACCATAGAACAAGGTGATTTAGGACTACCTGGTTTGAAGGTAGGGTTCATACATATCACAAAAGCAGAAGGTTACCAATTAAAATGGAAATGATGAAACAGGGAAGCAACTCAAGAACTAAGAGAAGAGTATAATTTTGGATGCAGAACTTTAAGGCAAAAAGTATAGTTGTGTAAAATCTTACCATAATAGTAGATGTCCTTCCCTTCACTTTTGCAGTTTTTTTACATCTGGGATTCCCTGCCTAGAGCAGCTTGACGTCCAGCCAGTATACCAAAGCCTTAGGTTATAATAGGGATGTCATACATCACTCGTATGCTCCCTGTGCTTGGTGTAGGGCATAAAAGTGAATATTCGGAGTATCATCCTCTGAACTGAAAGCCCCAGTAGGAACTCCAGTCCAAGGAAAACCAAGAGGTAAACAGTACATCCAGAAGAAAATGGACCAGGGGGAGGAGGGAGGGAGTGAATACTGCAACGCTGAAGGGAAGGACATCTACTGCTATGGTAAGATTTTACACAACTGTACTATGTTCTTCCATATCACTGTTGCAGTATTCTTTACATCTGGGAAACTGCCAAAGCTCAAGAAGAAACTTGGGAGGAGGAAGGACGAGTAAAGCCCACTAGGAAGCTGTTAAGGATGGCCCTAGCAAAACCAGCTCTAGTTCTACAGATGCCATCCAACTTGTAGTGCTTGGTAAAAGTATGCACAGAAGTCCAGGTAGCTGCTTCAAGAATATATTTGGTATCCAAACCATTGAAAAGAGCATCAGGAGAAGCCACAGCTCTAGTAAAATGAGCCTTTACAAAAGAAGGAAGACTCTTACCATGAAAACAATAACAAAAAGAAATAGTATTAGACATCTAAAAAGAACTAGATTACTTGGATACAGCTAATCATATGGACCTAGAATGAAAAGAAACAAAGTGATCATATTTTCCAATAGACTTAGTCTTATACAAATAAAATCTGACTTGTCTATGCACATCAAAAATATGCAGCACCCTCTCACTAGCAGACTGTGGAGGGGGAAAAATTTAAGCAAATGAATAGACTGATTAAGTGACAACTCATTAACCACCTTGGACATAAAAGGAGGATTAGTAAGCAAGGACACCCTGTCCTTATGGAACACCAAAAAATGAGGACAAGCCATAAGGGCTTGAACCTCAAGACACCAGTCTTGCAGACGTAAGAGCCAACAAAACAACTGTATTCCAAGAACAGTGTTGCATGGAAGCTAAAGCAGCAGGCTCAAAAGGAGCCTGAGTCAATTTCTCCACAAGAAAATTAATATCCCAAGGAGGAGGAACAGGCTTCCTGGGAGGCCTAATATGAAGGACACCTTTACGGAATTGTTTAATTTCAAATCTAGAAGCTAAAGGAGGCGATAAAGACAGACAAGCAGAGACAGCTGATAAGTGGGCCTTCACAGAAGAATGTGCCAACCCAGTACTGAGCAGTTTACACAAATAAGAAAGAACTAAAGGAACATCCACAGAAAGTGAATCCAGGTTATGAGAGAGACATCAAACAGAAAACCCCTTCCATTTGGATAAGTAGAATTTCCTAGTATTGGGTTTCTTGGCCTTCTGCAGGACCCTAAGCACGTACTCAGAAAAAAACGAGTCTATGTGGAATTAAAACCCTACCACCCACAGTGTCAGTTGAAGACAGGCCGAGTGGGGATGGATGACAGATCCCTCGTCTTGTGTGAGGTCCACCTTGTCAGGCAAATTGTGATGACTGGCCTTAGCTCAATGTAGAAGAGGGAACCAATGCTGTCTTGGTCAAAACGGAGTCACCAACAACATTTTGGGAGCGTCCTGTTGACTTCTGAACAGGACTTCTGAAATTACAGGAAGGGGAGGGAAAGCATAAAGAAACATCCCCTTCCAAGAAAAAGAGAAGGCATCCATCTTCCACACCAGATGCCTTGGGACTCTGGCATAAAATACAGAAAGTTGTCTGTTCAGAGGGGAGGCAAACATATCTAGTTGAGGAATCCCCACTGATAGACATTGTCCAGAAATACATCCCTGTGAAGCATCCAATCTTGGGATTGAGTTAAGGACCTGCGCAGAGTGTCTGCCACAATGTTTTGACCTGAGGGAATATAAACTGCCTGAACAGTCATTTGATATTGGACAGCAAGATCCCATACCAGGAGTGTCAACTGGCAAAGAAGGCAAGATCTTGCCCCCCACCCCCCAGTTTGTTTATATACTACATCACTGCGGTATTGTCTGTAAATACCTTCGGAGATCCTTGGGAGAAAAAGAGGATGAAAAGCCTGAAGAGTCAGCAGAAGGGCTCTCATCTCTTTGACAGTGATATGCTCCTACCATTAAAGAGGATACCAGACCCCCTGCAACTTTAGGGAGCCAAAGGTTGCTACCCATCCCACATCTGAAGCATCTGTGAACAGCTCCTGAGAGGGAAGAAAGGGATGAAAAGGGAGCCCTGGGTTTAGAGACAACTGCTGGATCCATCACTGAAATTCTTTCTTGAGACAAGATAGAAGATGAACTACAAACTCTAAAGGATGTGCATGTTGACGCCAAACTGACTTCATGAATCAGTGAAACTTTCTCATGTGGAGTTTGGTCAGACAGAGCATAGGGGTGGTGGATGCCATGAATCTCAGAGTTCTCAGAATCTCTCTGGCTGCAACAGAGGCCAGAGGAAGAAGAGTTTGAAAGAAGGAAATGAGAGTTATGGCCCTGGGAGGAGGCAGGGATGGCAGCTTAGGCACTGTCAGAATCCTGCAACCGAGAAAAACAGGGTCCTGAAAAGGAGTCAGATTAGACTTTTTGAAGATTATTGTAAGCCTCATGCTTTGAAGTAAAGAGATGGCAAAATGGAGATTTTTGAAACAGTAGGTTGTCCAAGCAAGGAAATACTTGGATCCTCTGAAGCTTGCGAAAAGCAATCACAAGAGCGAGGCATTTATTGAATACCCTTGGGGGCAGCAGAAAGGTCAAAGGGCAAAGCAGAGAACTGAAAATGCCAGGGAGCAACAGCAAAATGCAAAACTTTCCTTAAAAGGGACGAATCGGAATATGGAGATAAGCATCTGTGAGATCCAGAGACACCATACAAGCCTGAGGAAGCAAAAGAGGGAACAGAGTCTGAAGGGACAATATTCGAAAGTGGAGAAAGTGGACACCTGCAGAAAAGTGTTTAGATGAGAAAGGTCTAGAACAGGTCTCCAAGTACCCTCTTTTCTGGGTACTAGACACATCCTGGAATACGCTTCCCCCCCTTGGGACACAGGCAACTCTTGAATAGTACCCTGGGTCAAAAGGTCTTGCAGCACCTCTGGGAAAAAGGGGAGTTGCTCCCAAAGGGATTGATGAATGCCTTGCACACACACACACACACACACACACACACACACACACACATGCGCACACACGCGCACACTTTCACACCATGAAATACCCTGGTTTTACCCACACATGCGCGCATACACACGCACACGTGCAGGTGCACACATGCACGCACGCACACACACACACACACACACACACACACATTATGACAATGTAAGGTAGTGCCAGCTATGCCAGTAGAAGTAGGGCAATGGATGTGTAACATACGCCAGCAGAGCTACCTGGAGTTTTGTAAATAATTATATGTCATTTGTATATCAAACTGATTTGTACTGATGCTTGTGCTGAAAATGTATTTGTAAAGCTGCTTGTGTTAAAAATGTACCAACAGTAGGTACTGCTGGACAAAAAAGAAATACACCTGTATGTCAGACTGTACTATAACTGTTGAAATGAATACATTGTAATGGAGGATAC
Source organism: Protopterus annectens (assembly GCF_019279795.1). NCBI lineage: Eukaryota > Metazoa > Chordata > Ceratodontiformes > Protopteridae > Protopterus > Protopterus annectens. The sequence goes on from NC_056725.1 coordinate 27,873,290, forward strand.
TGAAAGAGAACATGTTAATCTTAGTCCGGCTAACTTTGAAAAACAGTCACATGGTTTAAGGCCATAAAGGTTGTATCTTACAGTTCTGATTGCAGCCAGAGATGAAATGTCTGTGAAAACCAGGATAAGGAATCCCACTGAATTGAACTTATGGGTAAACTAATTGCTATCCTAGAAGCATGGAAGTTTTGAAATGGTTTTATAGCTTCCAGATGCTATAACACATCTCAGCAAAGGTCCATCTGTGTGTATGGTAACACGTGTAAAATTCTGGTTCAGTTTCTAGCAAAGGGGGTAGTGTCAGATGACCAGATGTATGTGATGTCATCCATCACTAAAATGATGCTTTAATACTAGAGGAGACAGAATTCTCAGTGGTCTGTTTCTGAAACCTGATCAAGAAGGAAGAAGGAAGACCACTCACCCACTTCATCTTGCCTTGCTTTAGTAAGTTACCAGGGAATAGTAATTCTTTAGATCAGTCAGGAAAATATAGTGAGATTTGTTAAGTACTGTTTTCGTGCATCTGTGTGAATCTATCCATGTGTGTTATTTTTGATATTTCATGTGATTGAAACACTGGTGTTTACTGTAAATAGATATTTAGTACTTTCATGTTATTTTATTTATTATTAAATACATTTAAACTGTCTATTGTGGCAGATTTTTGGAGACTATTTTAACATTTGAGAGTACTTATATTTATTTGGTGACACTGTGGCCACTCCTGAAAGCCTTTTTGCATTGGGCAAACACTACAATTTGTATTAGTATTAATTTTACTCAGTATAACTGGGTACCCTTGTAAGAGCCTTACGAGTAGCTGGCTTTGGAATGTTCTAGTGGCAGTACCGACCTTATAGTCTAGGCAGAAGAGGCATAGTTAGTAAATCTGTGCTAGCCTTTCCCAGGTTTGTGTGTGTGTGCGAAAATCAAATCTCAAACAGTGTGTGTGTGTGTTTGAGCTACTTGGAGCAGAGACACAGAGCACTGGCTTCACAGAGATGGTGGTGGAGGGCTTGACTTGGAACATTCGGCTGAGGACTCAATTCTACAGCTGTGTCAGTGGGGAGTCTTGTTTGGGGCCTGGAGACAGAGAGAGAGTCCAGAAATGCTGTGAATGTAAATGGTCAGCATGTAAGCACTGCAAAGGTAATACCAAACAGAATTTAAGAAACTGTTAATGCTGTGCAAGGCTTAATAACAATAATACCTACAAAGTGTGAGAGGTATGCAAAATGTATTCCCTCCTTCATTCCCAGGATCAAACCTAGTCAGGCAAAAGTAAATCTCTGTATAACTTTTCCATCCTACCGGGTATTATTGCCGTAACATTCCCTCTTACTGTTGTAATATTTCCTCACAGTGAAGTAAGATGCAATAAACCTTAGTTTCTAGCTCTTGTCTTGCTTCCCTTTCTGAGAGTTAAATAAAATTTGCCCCGTTCCATTCATGAGGAATGTACTTTTCCAGTCAACTCATGAATGGTTATAAAATTCATAAATGGTTTTAAAGGTTCTTGTAACTCTAAGTATTCTAAGTTGAATCCCAGACTCACTGGTAAATGATGGAATTGTTTCAGGACAATTTCTTTCATGAAAAGACTGACATCTGGGCACACCTAATGTCTGAATTTGGTTAACTATTACTCCTTTTCTTCCATACCTCTCAACTGCGCATGATTTTGCCTAATTTTTCCCTTGTTCCTCAAATATTTTGAATTCTTGGTAAATCACTTAAGATTACCAATTGATTGGTCATGCCAATCTATCGATGACACACATTACAGATAACATATACATACTAAACCTAGAGCACTTGATAATAGTTTTCAATCTTACTCACAAACACTGGCTAATCTACAATGTATGTACTGTACCTGTGTACTATGTACGCATTCTACCTATGTTCCGAATTTCAGCTTTATACCACAAATCTATTAATTACCTTTATTTTAAAAATTAATATTTTTTTGTTTGTTCTCTCCACTGTAACTGTTTATGTGCCGCATACCACTGTAAAAACATGTCTCTTGTAATTTGTGTGTATACTGATCATGTCTAAATAATGTCTGTAATTTTTCTTTGTGGAGCTTTTCTCCCCGGGCCTCTGCTGAAAAAGGGCCATTTTGGCTCAGTCAGACACCCCCGGTTAACAAACGTAAAATAAAATAAATAAATAAATAATTACAGTTTCACCATTCTTATTTTTCAGGGAATGTATGCTGATGCACAGTCTATTCCACTGACTCTTTCAGTTAATTAGACTTGTATTTAAGATTGTCCCTGATTTTAGGCCTTTCTTTATTTGCCAGTTTAATTTTGGCTTTGTCCAGAATTCTTCAGTCAAGAAATTGAGGAGATAACTTTCTTCACACTGAACAGTACTAATTTAGCAACTTTGTTTTTTATTTACCATTCTTAACTGCCCTATTTTCATCCACTTTATTCAGCTTCAATGTCTGAACATCTGTCTTTTGTGCCTTATTTACTTACCTCCCCATAGTTTTAACTCTCAAAGTTGATTAAACAAATATCCTTTTCCGCTTTGTGGATCTTTTACTATTTGTTTTTCATCTAAAGTACTCCTCCAAACCTGCCTTCCTGACATCCGGAAACCAAACTTAACTTTTTCAGCATTAGAACCGAGTTTATCTACTTAATTCATTCCCTTTTTCAAACACTAAGTCACTAGACACAAATGCCTCTTTATCCAGAAGCACTACTCAATGACTGAGAATTACACAGTGCAGATGTTAAGAACTAAAGGGTAAATCTACACAGCACTGTCCAGAAGAACTATATTACCAGACAGACAGCAAAGCAACATACATTAAAAAAAAAACATTCCCACTGCATCAGGATAATATAAATATAACAAAGCATATCCTTTCCGGATAGTCTTACCAAGGATGCATTTAAAATGCTGGCATAAAACAGGGAAAACGTGACTATGGGGTCATTATGTACACAGAGCCTTCTTTAGCAAGATGCATTAAGACAATTTTCTTTCACAGAGAATGAGATACCCACTGGATCATTACAATGGAAAACTAATTTTATTCTTAAACACTTGAGAGGATCATAAGTGTATGAAGATGACTTGCTTCCAAATGACTGTCCATTTCCATCTAAGATCTCATCCTCAAGGCCATCTAAGACCACCATGTCTGCAACCGCTTGTTCTAAACTAGGAAATAGTCCAAGTCATATGAAGGCTGCCCCCTGCAAGACATCAAGGCTGATCTCATTTATAAGTTACACTTCAGCCACTATCTACCAATTACATACAAGATCAATTGCATTTCTCTCTATATGATGGAAAGAAACTCCCTGATGAAAACACCACTTTGGCTTGTGCACACACACATTAAAAGTGCAAAGCAACGCTATCCCAACCAGAAAACTGCTGGATTTTGTACTGATCAAAAGCTGAATTGCTCTCACAATAGCAAAGCAGGAAAAGCCAATAGAATATTTAGCTTGCAACAAGAAATGCAAGAAAAACAAAATGTCAAACCTGAAGATAAGAACATCTACCTCCAGTACAAACTTACCGACAGTCTTCCTGTTTGGTCAAGTTATACTAACCAGCCCCTCACAAAGTGACAGTCTGAGAGTAGCTAACAAAGTGTAGCCACACTCATAGGTCGGTATTAGGCTATCTGCCCGAGGGCATTTATAAGCCTAGCCAGAGTGTGTCTGCTTTCGCCACCCCATTGATTAATTAACTGATCCTCTGTCAAGCAGAGCCAATGAAGTGATCCCAGGGGTGTGTTTTCTGTTACCCATCCACTCGTCAAGGTTTCTCTTGAAGAGTGTTAGTGAGGGGCTCTGCCTGATGTAATTTGGAATTTTGTTCCAAAACATGGGGAGTGTCTCTGTGACAGGAATCTATCCCTCCAGCATGTTCTATTTATTGCTGTGGTGAGGTTTAGCTCACTAGAGTGCGTGGCTCGCAGTGACTTGGATTTCTTTAGGTGGAGCATGTCCATCAATTCTGAGTTGGACATGGCTTTGTAAGTCAGGCAGAGATCACCTCTGAGTAAGCGATATGCCACTGAGTACAGCTGGAGCTTTTTCAGTCAGGCTGCACAGGACATATGTTTGAGGTAAGTAATCCTCTTGGTGAGGTACCTTTGTGGTCCTTCCAGCTGTTGGAAGTGTCTTGTGAGGTACACCCCAAATGGGACATTGTACTCTATGATGGGTCTAATGAGTGACGAGTAGAGGGACACTATAACCTCTATTTCTAGATGCGAACCCTTCAGTAATTAGATGGGCCACATAGAAGGATTTCCTAACTATTTTGGCAATATGATTATCAAAGAAGAGATTACTATCTACCTGGGTCCCCAGATCTCTTATTACTTCTTCTGTATTAAGGGGACTGCCACCTATGTGGTAATTCGTGGGTGTTTTGTTTTTCCCAAATGGGATGACTATGCATTTTTTTGCATTTAGCTTGAGGCCATGACTTTAACACCAGGTGTCTGTCTCAGTAAGGCCCTTTTGGAGGAGTCCGTGTCAGCCAGAGAGTCAACTATGGCTCCCAGTTTGCGGTCATCGGCGAACTTGGTTAGCCATAGTCCTCCTGTGTTTGCCTGTACTTCTGAGAAGTATATGCCAAACAGCAGGGGTCCCAGGACCGAGCCTTGCAGGACACCACTTGTGACTGGTTTAGAGTCGGACCTGGAGCCCGCTATTCTTACCATGTGAGTTCTGTCTGTAAGCCAGTTGGCAACCCATCGTGACGTAGGGGTTTATGTTCAGGCTGGTGAGTTTTTCTGTAATACCCAAGTGGGCAATGGTGTCGAAAGCCTTGGCGAGGTCAAGGTAGGCTGTGTGAACCATCTTTCCCTCATCTATGGCCTTGGTGACTGTCTCGAAGAAGTCAACCAGGTTTAGTAGGCATGATCTGCCCTTAACAAAGCCGAACTGGGTTGGGTCAAGTGTTCGGAGGTTCCCAATGTCTTTGTTAATGAGTTCCATAATGATGTGCTCCATAGCCTTGCAGACCAGGCTAGTCAGGCTTATGGGGCGATAGTTATCAGGGTCAGTTGTGGCCCCTCCTTTGTGGAGAGGAATAAAGTACAGTTGTGTACCTACCATAAATGTAGATGTTGCAGTCATTACTGTTGGGTTATCCTGCTGGCAGGCTACCCGCAGTCAACCAGAATTCCAAAGTCTAGGTCCAGTGTCGGTTGCTGTCGCCTCTTCCCTGACGTCAGTGTGCCAGGAGTATAAAAGATGCAGCCAACACCATTTTCTTCAGTTTTTCTTGCCCCAGATGTCAGGTGCCCCCAAAATGGTAGGTTAAACAAAGAATTATGCCAATAATTATGCATGCAGTAAAATAAACATTTCCTTCATCTACAAGCAAATACACCACATAGGTTGTATAAGATAGAGGAGTATAGGTAAGTCCCAGCAAAGAAAAGGGGGATGGTGGGAGGGTAACCTGGACTGCAACAGTGAATACACTCGAACATCTACATTTATGGTAGGTACACAACTGTACTATGTTCATCGTGTCTCACTGTTGCAGTCATTACTCTTGGGTTGAATCCCAAAGCTGAGGTTGGGTGGCTGGGCCTAAATAGGATTAGGAGAGGCTATAAGGCCCTGCAGAACTGCAGTGGCGAAGCCTGCTCTGGATTTAGAGTAGAGAGGTAAATGGTAGTGCTTTGTAAAAGTATGCACTGAACTCCACGTTGCAGCCTCTAAAATGTCTTTGGTTGGTACTCCTCTGAGAAAGGCTGCTGAAGTGGCTGCTGCCCTGGTAGAATGAGGCCTAATGCCCTTGGGCACTGATTTGCCATGTTGTCAGTAGCAGAAACAAATGCAGTGGCCTATCCATTTGGAAATAGTCTGTTTTGAGATAGGCTTTCTTTGAGATCCTGCAGCATATGCCACTAACAGTTGCTCAGTATTTCTGAAAGCTTTAGTTCTGTCCAAGTAGAAGCGTAGTTGTCTGTGTATGTCCAAAGAATGCAGAAGTCTCTCACCCTTATTCTGTGGGTTTGGATAAAAGGTAGGCAAATGAATGGTTTGGTTAAGGGCCACACTGGACACTACCTTAGGCATAAATGTTGGGTTCATCCTTAGAGAAACCCTGTCTGGATGGAAAATGATGAAAGGTTCCACAGCCTGTATCTCTGAAACTCATCTTGCAGAGGTTATAGCTAGGAGCAGAGCTGTTTTCCAAGATAAAAACTTTATATCAGCTGTAATGGCTGGCTCAAAGGGCGGCAGTGTGAGTTTTTCCAAGACATAACTGAGGTCCCATGAAAGTATTGGGGCTCTCCTTGGAGGTCTTATGTTTTTGGCCCCTCTGAGGTACTGCCTTAGCAAAGGATGGGAAAAAATAGGAGGTTCCGTATTGTAATGAGCTGAAATGGCAGAGGCATGAATTTTAACTGATGAAAAGGATAGGCCTTTGTCCAGCATCTCAGTTAGGTATTGTAAAATCTGAGGGATATTTGGCACAGATGTGACAATTCCTTGTGCCTGGTTCCAAGCACAGAATCTTTTCCATTTTTCTGCATAAGATTTTCTGGTACTGGGCCTCCTGGCCTCCAAAACAACATCCATCACTGCTTTAGAGAGAGTTGCATTTTGAATGGTTACATTATCCGCCATGCTGCCAGATTTAGGGTCCTGAGTTGGCTGTACAGAATCTGATTGTTTCGCTGGCGTAATGGAGCAGCTAATAATTTTGCTTTAATATTTTGTTCCTTTAACCAAGCATGTCTCCTAATGACAGAACCCATAACTGCGGCCCTGCAGGAGGCCTCCAGAGAATCAAAACCACATTGCAATGTATGCTTTCCCACTTGTTCAGTTGCATGCAATAAATCCTGCATTTCCTTATTTTATGCACAATCAATAAGTGAGGAATTAGAGGCAATGTTCAGGCTGGGCCTTGAGACAAACCTTTTAGGACTGGGTACCAGTGCTGGCGCGGCCAGTCTGGGGCAATCAGAATCATTCTTGGCTTCTCTTGTCTGACCTTTAGGAGCACCTTGGGGAGGAGAGGCAGAGGAGGAAAGGCATATATACTGTTAGACTTTTCCAGCTGAATGACAGAGCATCCACTTTCCACGCATGCTTGTGATAAGTCCTTGTGCAGAATTTCTGTAGTTGGCAGTTGTGAGGGGAGGCAAACAGGTTTATGTCTGGGCATCCCCATTTCTTTGTTATCCTTCCCTGGTGGATTCAGCAGTTGTCTCTGAATCCAGAGTTCCCTTTCATCCCCTTCTTCCCTCGCAGGAATTGTTCACACATGCCTCAGACATGGGATGAGGGGCACCGTTTGGCTCCCTTAAGGTACAGGGGGTGTGGTCACCTTGTCAGCAAAAAGAGCACATCAACATCAATGTCAAAGAGATGAGAGCTCTTCTGCTGGCTCTTCAGGCCGTTCAATATCTCTTTTCTCAAGGGCATCCCAAGGTATTCACAGACAGTACCACATTTCTGTGGTATATCAACAAGCAGAGAGGAACAAGATCTTATCTTCTTTGCCTGATGGCACTTCTGGTATGGGATCTTGTTGTCAAGTGACTCTTCAGGCAGTTTATATGCCTTCTGGTCAGAACACTGTGGCAGACACACTGAGCAGGTCCTTAACTCAGTCCCATGAATGGATGCTTCACAGGAATGTGCTTCTGGACATTATCCACCAGTGGGGTACTCCTCAAGTGGATCTTTTTGCCTCTCCTCTGAACAGATCACATCCTCTGTTTTGTGCCTGAGTCCCAGGTCCTCTGGTATCGAAGGTGGATGCCCTCACATTCTCTTGGAAGGGGATGTTTCTTTATGCATTCCTTCCCCTTCCTCTCATTCCAAAAGTCCTGTTCAAAATTCAACAGGATGCTTCCAAAATCTTGTTAATGACTCTCTTTTGGCCACAACAGCACTGGTTCCCATTTCTTCGGCATCTAGCCAGGGGCAGTCATCACAAGTTACCTCACACAGTGGATCGAACAAGGGATTCTCTTATACATCCCCACCTGTCCACACTTCAACTGTCACTGTGGGTGACAGTATTTTGATTCCTCATAGACTACTTTTTTTCTGAGGACATGCTGCAATTCCTGAAGGAGGCCAGAAAACCTAAGATGGAAATCCTACTTATCCAAAAGGAAGAAGTTTTCTTTCTGGTGTCTGTCTTGTAACCTGGACCCACTTACTGTGGATGTTCCTTTGGGTCTCATTTATTTGTGCGAGTTACTCAATGCTGGTTTGGCCTATTTTTCTGTTAAGGCACACTTATCAGCTATATCTGCTTGTCTGCCTTTTTCTCCTCCTTTAGCTGCCAGATTTGAGGTGAACAATTTCTTAAAAGTGCCCTTAATATCAGACCTCACAGGAAGCCTGTTCCTCCTCCATGGGATCTTAATTTTGTTTTGGAAAAGGTGACTCAGGCTCCCTTTGAGCCTGCTGTTTCAGCTTCCTTGCAACATTATTCCTGGAAGACTGTTCTTTTGTTAGTGCGTACTTCTGACAGATGGGTGTCTGTGGTTGCAGACCATTATGGCTTGTCCTTCTTTTTTGAGTTTGAATGAGGACAGTGTGGTTTTGCACACTAACCCTTCTTTTATGCCAAAGGTGGTTTATGCACCATCTCTTAAGTCTATTAATCTGCCTACGTTTTTCCCCTCTCCGCAAACTGACAGTGAGAGGGTGCTGCATACTTTAGACATGCATAAGCAACTTATTAGAGTTTATTTGGACATGACCAAGGTGGCTATCAGAAAATCTGATTGGTTTTTTGTTTCTTTTCATCCTAGATCTTTGGGACTAGCTGTATCCAAGCAGACTATTTCTTCTTGGAATTCTAAGGCTATTTCCATTTGTTACACTTTTCATGGCAAGAACCTTCCTTTTTCAGTTAAGGTTCATTCTACTAGAGCTGCGGCATCTTCTGGTGCTTTTTTCAAAGGCTTAGATACTAATTCTATTCCTGAAGCAGCTACTTGGACTTCTGTGCATACCTTTACCAAGCACAACAAGTTAGATGGTGTCTGTAGAGCTAGGGCTGGATTTGCTAGTTCAGTTCATATTTTTTATGGGATTCCTCTGCCTCTTCCTCCTCCCTAGTTTCCTCTTGAGCTTTGGCACTCTCTCATATTAGTTAAGAATACAGCAACAGTGAATGTAAGGATATAGTACAGTTGTGTAAAATTTTATAACGGTAGATGGTCTTTGCCTTCACTGCTGCAGTATTCTCTCCCATCCTCCATCCCCCTAGCTCTTTATCTTCCTGGATGCACATGTTACCTCTTGGGTTCCTTGGACAGGTGTTCCTCCTGAGGCAATCAGTTCTGTTTTTGGTAAGCTTGAACGTCACCTTTATGCCCTACATTACACAGGGAACATACAGGTTCATATCGGTGTACTAGGCTAATGGCACTGGAGCCTTTGCAAGCCTAGCCCATAGGATTACCCTGGCATCGTGCCACCCATTAGTTCCCAGAACCTTTGTTGAGTAGAGCCAATGAAGTGATCCCCAGAGTGAATTTTCTATTTCCTATCCACCCATCACAATATTTCTTGAAGAGGGCCTGTCATGTTGCATATGTTTGTGTATTTGCTGTTCAGCTAAGAAATTGACTTTTTTGTATTTTGTCCTAGTTGTTGTCCTGTAGCTTAGCTCTGTTAGTTAACTCCTCCCTTCTCCCCCATTTCCTTCAGTTGTGTGTTAGACTCCATTGCAGCCACAAGTCTATTGCTGGAGTGTGCCAAAGCATCATTATTTGACCTTTGAATGCCATCTTGCATTAAGATGTGCACAGTTTTGAAATTAAACTATTTAATAGTGTCCAAGGGTGTCATTTTGATTGAGTCACTGTCTGCTAACATTATCTGTGGTGGTGAGTAAACTCGATACATCTTACTACAGATTAGGATATTACACTTGCTATGCACAGCCAGGGGAGGCAGAACAGTCAAATAATGTATTGAGCACTTTGGAACATTTTTTTTTTAATTTCTCTAAGACTTTTGGGTTTCTGAAACTATGACAGGAATGGACCTCATTCCTAAGTCAAAGTACGATTAAAGTTCATGAAATCAATATTGTTTCACTCTTTGATGCTAGCCAAAAGTGCTCTTTGCAGCACCCGCAATGTGCCCAGTAATAACTCCTTCTGCAATTCGTACGGTATTACATGAATTGGTAACATATCTAAATAAGATTGCAAATTCTTTTTTATAAGACCAGTTGCTGCTATTACTACTGGAACTGTCTGGGTATCTTTCTTCCACAAGGCTCTCGTTTCTGCCTGCAGATCGAGGTATTTTATGACTTTGTGTCTCTCTGTACACAAGACACTGTAGTCACTAGGTGTGGCGATTTCAATGATCAATGCTACTTTTGTCTTCTTTTCTTGGACCACTATATCCGGTTTTCTAGCAGCTATCTTTTGGACTGTTGGTATTGGGTGATCCCATGTGATGTAAACGTCATCATTTTCTGTGATTCTCTGTGGCTAATGTTTCCAGTGTTTTTTTAGCCACTTCGATACCATACTGTTTGCACAATCTCCAGTGTAACAATCTCGCCACATTATTATGCCTTTCAGTATACAGTCCCTCTGCAATTAGAGAGTCGCAACCAGCAATAAGGTGTGTGTCTGTTTCCAATTCGGTTCCACAAAACCTACATATGTCTGTTTCTCCCACATGTTCAATGGACTTAGTAAACCAGCGTGTACGTAGCCCACTGCCTTGGGCTGTCAATATTAACCTTTCATTAATTAATGTAAATTGACCTCTCCTTAAATGACCACTACGGACAAACAATGAAAAAACATATATTTTTTATACTGCCATGATTTACTGCACCTCCTAAAGCTGCCTGCAGCAAAATAAGTACTCATTCCTAATTTTATTTTTTTTTTACTCGTGTCTGCCCTCATGGAGGCAGACATTGTGATTCCTTTGGAAAGCTAAAGCTGTCTTAATGCGCAGACTGTGAGAACAAATAGCCCTAGCATTTGTTGTCAGACTAGACTTCCATTCATTTAGAATGGACCACCTGAAAAAATTGCCAAGTTTGAGAGTCTGCAGCTCTTGTGTCATTGACTGGTATGTGCTGAGTTTTACAAATGTTGTTCCTATTGATGTACTACACATTCTCTGAAAGAAACTTGCAAAAGTGTCAACAAATTACAGAGATAAAAAAGACTTTTCACAAGGAGCAGTTTAGCAAATTTCAGTTCCTGGCCAAGTTACTCTTCCCATCTCACCTCCTTCAGTGAGCTACAGTCTCACATTTCCAGCTTAGGTAGATTCAACTATTTCATCAGCTTTACATGACAATAGACATCAAAAAAATTACAGCCTGGTGTGCCACTAAAACTCTCTTTACTTCTGAATTAGCATTTCCCACCCACGGTGGTGGTGGTGCAGTAGCGTTGTCACCTCACAGAAAGACGCTGTCCGGTTTCTCAGAGCGTCTTCTGCGTGGAGACATGCGTGAATGGGCGTATCTTTGTTGAAGGTTGTGCGTCAAGGCTGGTAACTCGGCATGTAAAAATCAACTACCAATCATTAGCGGACTGGAGTTCCACTGTGGCGACCCCTAACCGGGAAAAGCCAAAAGACACAACAACAACTTCTGAATAGCATTTCCCCAGGAATAAAAAAATAAAGCACACACATCAGTCCAGAGTTTGGGCCAATCTATCCATTTCTTAATGTGCACAGTAAAACAAAAGTACAGTTTTGTACCTACCATAAATGTAGATGTTCGAAGATCCACATTGCTGCAGTCCTTACTTATGGGTAGTCCGCGGTCCTCGGTCGGCCCGAATACCAAAGTATTAGGCTGACGTCGGTCATGGGCGCCTAGAACTGACATCAGAGCGTCAGGGTATAAAGGCGCATGACCGACGTCATATCCTCAGTCTTTTCTTGCCCCAGATGTCAGAAGGCCAAACAAGAAAGGCCACAGCCAAAAACAGAATACCTCCCAAAAACATGCCCAACAACAACCATCACCTAAAGCATAGCACCCTGTTAAACTACAGTGGGGAAGGAGGGAGGGTAAATTGGACTGCAGCAATGTGGATCTTCGAACATCTACATTTATGGTAGGTACAAAACTGTACTATGTTCTTCATCTCACATTGCTGCAGTCCTTACTTATGGGTAGAATCCCAAAGCAACGGGAAAGGGAGGTTGGTAAAAATCATAAAGCATTAGGGGCTGCTAAAATGCCCTGTAAAATTGCAGTGGCAAATCCAGCCCTAGACTTAGAATAGAGAGGAAGGTGGTAATGTTTAGAAAAAGTATGCACTGAACTCCAAGTAGCTGCCTCCAAAATGTCTTTTGTAGCTACCCCCCTTAGAAAGGCCGTGGAAGTAGCAGTAGCCCTAGTGGAATGAGGCCTGATTCCAGCCGGAATCTCCTTACCATGATGGGAATAACAGAAAGAAATACAAAACCCAATCCATTTAGAAATAGTTTGCTTTGAAACAGGTTTACCCTGTGAACCCAAGGCAAAAGAAACAAACAACTGCTGAGACTGTCTGAACTCCTTGGTTCTGCTCAAATAATAACGCAACTGCCTGTGAATATCCAAAGTATGCAAAATTTACTCCCCTTTATTTTGGGGGTTTGCATAAAAAGTAGGCAAATGAATAGTTTGGTTTAAGGCCACACTAGAAACCACTTTAGGCATAAAGGAAGGATTAGTACGCAAATATACCCTATCCTTATGAAAAATCAGGAAAGGCTCCACTGCCATGAGGGCCTGTAATTCAGAAACCCTTCTTGCAGAGGTAATGGCCAACAAAAAAGCAGTTTTCCATGACAAATACTTTAACTCGGCCGACTGCAGGCTCAAAAGGTTGTAGAGTAAGCTTTTCCAACACAAAATTGAGATCCCAAGCAGGAGTAGGAGCTCTACGGGGGTCTTATATTCTTTGCCCCTCTAAGAAATTGCTTAAACAAAGGGTGAGAGAATAAAGGAGGGTCACAATCATAGTGAGCAGAAATGGCTGCAGCATGGACCTTTATCGAGGAGAAAGACAAACCCTTGTCCAATAACTCAGTAAGATATTGAAGAGCAACACTTAAATCAGGTTTGGAGACATCAAAGTCCTTTCCTTTGCTCCAAATAAAAACTCTCCTCCATTTATCAGCGTAAACTTTCCTGGTAGTAGGCCTCCTGGCCTCCAAAATAACATTCAAAACTTGTTGTGGAAGCTGAGACCCTCCAGAGTCTAAAACAGAATATGCCAGGCTGTTAGATGCAGAGACTGAATCTTGACATTGAGGAAGTGATTGCCCTCTTGTGACAAAAGGTGCGGAATCAAAGGCAGAGGCCATGGAGGTTCTCGTACTAGACTCCTCAGTAGTGGGTACCAGTGTTGTCGAGGCCAATCCGGTGCTATCAAAATCATGGTTGGCTTGTCTTGTCTGGCCTTCAAAAGTACCTTGGGAAGAAGAGGCAGAGGAGGAAAGGCATATACATGCAGATTGTTCCAACTGAATGATAGAGCGTCCACCTTCCAAGCTGTGTGATGAAACATTTTTGTGCAAAACTTTGGCAACTGGTAATTTAGTGGAGAAGCGAACAGATCTATGTCTGGAGTTCCCCATAACACTGTCAATTTTTGAAATACATGAGGATCCAATTTCCACTCGTGAGGATCCACTATTTGTCTGCTCAACACATCTGCTAAGGAGTTCTGTGCTCCTGGTAGAAACCTTGCTTGAAGATTGAGGTGTAGATTGAGAGCAGTTTCCCACAAAATCATCGCTTGTCTGCAAAGAGGGTAAGAATGGGTTCCCCCTTGCTTGTTGATGTACATGACAGTAGTGTTGTCTGTTTGAATCAACACCTGCCCTGGGTGAAGTAAGTCTTTGAAAGCCATCAATGCAAACTGGACTGCTAACATTTCCTTCAAGTTGATATGCAAATGTTGGAGTTTGACAGGCCACGTGTCTTGCACCCATTTTCCATTGAGGTGTGCTCCCCAAGCCTTGTCCGAGGCATCTGTCGTTAGAATCTGACTCGCCTCTGGCCGGGTCACAGAGAGTCCCTTGTTTAGGTGACATTCCTGAGCCCACCACAAAAACTCCTTCTGAATGCAAGGTATTATCTGAATGACAGTGTCTAGATCTTGGCAGTGCTGTGTCCATACATTTTTGAGATACCATTGAAGCTTCCTCATATGCAATTTGGCATTGGGAAGCACCAGAATACAAGATGCCATGAACCCCAAGGCTTGAAGGACTGTCCTTGCAGTCAGCCTGGACCGTAGAGACATTTGATGAAAATAAAGAGAAAGGCTTCTTTGTTTGTCCGGGGTCAAAAAGGCCATCTGGGAAGCTGTATTCAGTCTCACACCCAGAAAGCACATGTCCTGAGAGGGTACTAGACTGGACTTTGTTTCGTTCACAGAATACCCTAGGCATCTTAACACTGCCATCACATACTGTAGATGTTGAAGAAGTTTGTCCTTTTCCTGTGCAATAATCAGGCAATCGTCCAAATAAGGATAAATCTGAATTCCTCTTAGTCTGAAAAAGGCTATCACTGGAACCAGAACCTTTGTGAACACTCTGGGCGCAGGAGATAAGCCAAAGGGCAATGCAGAGAACTGATAATGTAAATTTCCAGCCCGAAAACGCAGGTACCTCCTGCAACTGGGCCTGATAGAAACATGAAGGTAAGCCTCTTTGAGATCTAGAGTAACCATCCAGTGATCTTTTCCCAACAGAGGTAAAAGCTGTTGTAAAGTCAGCATCTTGAACTTTGGAATGTCCAGATAAGTGTTGAGGATAGATAAATCCAAAATTGGTCTCCACGTGTTCCCTTTCTTTGGAACTAGAAACAGGCGAGAATAAAATCCTAGGCCCACTTCTGACAGAGGAACTGACTGTATAGCTCCCATTTGAAGAAGTAAAGAAATTTGTTTGTGAGCCTCTATCCTTTGCCGAGGAGGGACGTCTGGCATGCCCTTGAAAGGAGGCATGGTATGGAAATAGAACTTGTAACCTCGGTTTATAATGTCCAATACCCATTTGTCCTGGGTAACTAAATGTCAATTTTGTTTGAAAAGAGCCAACTTTCCTCCCAAAGGAGCTGCCAGGCAGGAAGAATCTGGCAGCTGAAAACGCAGGTCATTGGGCCTGTTTACGAAAGGACTGGCCCCTGCCTTCACCGGCAGATTGAGCAGGCGAACTCCATTGTCTCGGCCTGAAGGTACTCTGAGCTTTGCCCCTACCACGCCTAGATCTACCCCTAGACTGAGAATCAGAAGAAGGGTACGTCCACCCCTTAGTAGGCCAATTTCTACTAAACTTTGGAGGTTGTACCTGCAAAAAATCTTTAACAGTCTGCATAGACTTAGCCTTGTCTTCCATTTTCTTTAAGACTGACTCCACAGGAGGACCAAACAAAACTTCAGACTGTAAAGGGGCATCCAGAATTCTAGACTTAACATGCTCAGACAAATTCTGTTCCTTAAGCCAGGCGTGCCTACGAATAACTGAACCAGTTGCAGCCACCCTAGAAGAAGCCTGTAAAGCATCAAAACCACATTGCAAAGAGTGCTTTCCCACCTGTTCAGAAACATGCACTAAATCCTGCAATTCTTTACACTCTATGCCCTCTGCTAAAGCATCCACTTTAGATCTTAGCTGAGAAAGAAGGAAATTCTGATACTTCAATATATGAAACTGGCAGTTCAAAGCTCTCATCGCTAAAGTAGAAGAGGTATACACTTTCTTACCCCATCTATCCAAAGCTCTAGCTTCCTTATCCAGAGGAACCGGATTCTTAACAACAGAGGCTCTAACACCCTTAGGCCCCTGACTAATAGTTTCCGGGTCCGCCCTAGGACTCTTATACAGATATTTATGAGCCTCAGGCACCCTATAATACCTGTCAGGTTTAACTGGAGCAGGAGGCACAGAATCTGGATTAAGGGAAGCCTCCGAGAAAACATCCGAAACAACATCCAAAACCGGAGGTATAGCTAAGGGTCTATGCTGTGGCAAAAACAAGAACTCCCTGAGTCTCTTCCGTGAATCAGAGTAATCCTGTCCTTCCCACTTAAAATGCTCCCTCATGGAATGCAGAGTTTCTGAAAATAAAATCTCCTCTGGAGGAGAAGCAGAAGGAGTGGAATCCTCTGCATCAGAATCAGAATAAGGAGGGAAATCTTGAATGTCTTCGGCAGAAGACTCAGAATCATCTGAGGCCTGCTCCAAACTTTCCAACTCTGGCTCCATCCTGGGCCTCTTATCAGGAGGGGGCATAGAACCTCTAATTAAAGTAATCAAATCCTCTGCCATTTTAAGCATGTGCTTTTTAGGCACAGACCCTGAAGAACCAGAACTGACACCAGAGGAAGGCAAAACAGACCTGCCCTTAGAAGGAGCCTTAGGAACAGTAACAGAAGGCCTAACCACCTTAGGCATAGAAGGGAGAATAGTAACCTGAGAGGCCCCTTCAGCCTGACCTGCCTCCTGAGAGGCCACATCTTGTAAAATCAAAGTTTCCCCCTGGGACTGAACAGAAACTTCAGCCGGATCCAGCTGTTCAGCTGTAGCTTCTAAAGATCCGGCGTCCGTAACAGACGAATCATCCTGCCTAGGCTTTAAAGATTTGTCTTTGCGCTTCTTAGTAGAAGCGGCGCCGGAACATCCGGCGGCATGTTATAATTACACCTCTTGCCAAAGACTAACCTAGCGCAATCTAACCTCCGTTTTATAGTGCGCTTATTAAACCTAGCACAAAACCGACACCCGACTACGCGTGCTCCGGTCCCAAACAAGGAATACAAAGCGGTGGTAATCCCTATGCGGTATCTGTTTCCCACAAGAAATACAATTATTCACTTTTTCTGACATCCGGTAAGTAACTGAGGCAAGAAAAAACAAAAATATTCCCCAACGGGGTACTTAGCCCAACTTGGTATCGGTCTGAAACTCCGAAACCGAAAAATTTCAGAACGCCGAACGGCACTTGCAACGCTGCTTCTGCATCGGACCATGCGGCAAAAAAGACTGAGGATATGACGTTGGTCATGCGCCTTTATACCCTGACGCTCTGATGTCAGTTCTAGGCGCCCATGACCGACGTCAGCCTAATACTTTGGTATTCGGGCCGACCGAGGACCGCGGACTACCCATAAGTAAGGACTGCAGCAATGTGAGATGAAGAACATCATTCAGTTTATAATGCGTTCTGGCTGCTGAGATGGTTATCTTTACATAGTTATTCTCTTATAGTATAACCTGAACTTATGGTATTCAATGCTACGCTTTACAACAGTTCTCAGTTTCTTAATGACCTCCCAAGCCAAGGAAAAACAACGTACCCAACACACTAGTCATAGGTGTCTCTACAGTCAGGCACACTGATGTCCCACTCACCAGGCTAAACAAGGAGAAGGTTACTGTCAGCTGCCTGTCGGGTGCCAGGATCTGCCACATAACCCAAGCACTCAGGTCACTCCACAACAAGTACAAATATGACTCTGCCATTGTCCATGTTGGTGTGAATGACCCAAAATACACCTCCCTGGACTACATGAAAAGAGACATGGAAGAGCTCTCTGATCTTGTAGCCCAGGGAGGTCTGACCCTAGCCCTGAGTAGCATTCTGCCATCGCTTAGAATGATACCGCAGTACAAGGACAAAATTATTGATTTCAACAATTGGCTAAGCTTCTGGTGTCATTCTAAGGGGATCCAGTATCTGTCTGCCTGGGACGAGTTGGTCGACAGACCATGATGCTTTGCCAGAGATGGCCTGCACCTCTCGCCCATGGGATTACAGATACTGGCTAAGGCTCTTGCCGCCCCTATAGTGCCTTTTTTAGACAAGGTTCAAATGACAAATTATCCACCGTAACAGGAACAGGCAAGCAAAAACTGAGGGTAATGCTAATCAATGCTAGAAATCTAAATCTCAAAATGCACTCACTCAAGGCACTCCTTAAAATGGAGAACATCGATATCTGTGCAGTGACTGATACCTGGTTCAAGGCTCCAAAGAGTACCCCTGCACTACCAGGCTAAAACTCATACCACACTTTTCGGCCACAAAACCTGGATCAGAACACCAAAGGTGGAGGTGTGTCCATATTCATTAAGGATATCCACACTTCCAGGCTAGTTCTCAGCATAATGCATCCAAGGTTATCCAAGTGCAACTAACTCTGGGCAAAACTGCAATCCAAATTGCAGCTTGCTACAGACGCCCCATCATACCCCAGGATTCCCAGTCCTCTTTTCTTGATTTGTGTCTTTCGGCTTTTCCCGGTTAGGGGTCGCCACAGCAGAACTCTGGTCCACTAATGATTGG
Source organism: Protopterus annectens (assembly GCF_019279795.1). NCBI lineage: Eukaryota > Metazoa > Chordata > Ceratodontiformes > Protopteridae > Protopterus > Protopterus annectens. Next base: position 27,891,620 of record NC_056725.1, read on the forward strand.
CAGTTGATTTTTATGTACCGGCTTGCCAGGCCTGACGCACAACCTTCAATGAAGGTGTGCCCATTCACGCATGTCTCAAAGCAGAAGACACTCTTAGCTGAGAATCTAACCGGACAGCGTCTTACTGTGAGGCGACAACGCTACCGCAGCACCACCACCGCAGGTATACTCCTCTTTTCTTGATATACTGGAAAATATTAGGGTTCAAACACCCTAATAATGGGCAATTTCAACTACCCCACCATTAACTGGAAAAACTACTCATGTACCAACTCCTTCGCTCAACGCTTTCTGGAATTCATAAATTCCAGTGCCCTGGATCAACTTATCCACACCCCCACCAAGGGCAACAATATCCTAGACCTAGTCATTACCAACATGAGTGACCGGTGTTCCACACCCGAAGTCAACTCCTCGTTGGTTAGATCCGACCATAAGCTAATCACCCTAGATAGCCACATCCCGCCCCCACCCCCCATTAAGGAAACCACGGTAAAAAAATTTCTCCAAAGCCAACTTCATGCTTCTTAAGACAGAAGTGGCGAACTTCATGACACCCATGCAGATGGACAATACAGTTATGACTGCTGAATCCTACACAAATGCACTCTATAAGCAATTCCATGAGTGCATGGATCGTGCTATCCCAAACAGAACCAAGAAGCTATCCTCCAAAAAAAAGAAAGCCAATCTGGTGGTTCCATGCCATAAACTGTACAACAGAAGAAAGAAACTGTCACAAAAGAGAGTAAAATCCCATGAGTGGTGGAGCTCCCTGGTCAGCCTCAGTAAGAAGCTGAGATCTCTTATAAGAGCCTCCAAAGCTAGCTATGAAAATAAAATGCCACTGATTCTAAGGACAGCCACAAAGCATTCTATAGCTATGTCAAGAATCTCAATGGCAACACCCAGATCTGTTCTGAGTTACAGCACAACGGTATGAAAATTACAGAACAAACTGATATTGCCAGCATCCTGGCAGATAGGTTCAGTGCTAACTTTACCACCCTCTCACACCCTAAAGGGCCCATATCTATACAGGAAGAATGCAGAGTCCCTGTAATCACAACTACATAGGTAAAAGCTGCACTCTCTAAAGCCAAAAACACAGCATCCATGGGACTGGACAACATCCCAGGCTGTGCTTTACACGAACTTCAGAACAAACTGGCTCCCCACCAAAGCACCATGTTCAGTCATAGGCTCACATCAGGCTTTGTGCCCACTGAATGGCATACAACAGCAGTTATCCCACTCCACAAAGGGGAAGCCACCACTGATCCCGGGAACTATCGCCCTATTAGCCTGACAAGACTGGTCTGCAAGGCCATGGAATGTATCATCATGGAACTCATAAACAAAGACATTGCCTCCAAACTCTGGACCCCACCCAGTTCGGATTTGTGAAAGGCAGATCATGCATCCTGAACTTAATCAACTTCTTTGAGGCAGTCACCAAAGCCGTAGATGAGGCTAAGGTGGTTCACACAGCCTATCTTGACCTTGCCAAGGCTTTTGACACCATCCCCCATTCTGGAATGATAGCTAAACTCACCAAACTAGGTATAAATCCCTACGTCACAAGATGGGTTGCCAACTGGCTCACTGACAGAACCCACACTGTAAAAGGTGCAGACTCCAAATCTGACATCAAACCAGTGACAAGTGAAGTACCACAGGGTTCAGTCCTGGGACCTCTCCTATTTGGTATCTACTTCTCTGAAGTACAGGCTAACACAGAAGGCCTCTGGCTAACAAAGTTTGCAGATGACTGCAAACTAGGAGCCATAGTTGAGTCCCCAAATGATGTAAACATCCTACAGAAGGGCCTCACTAAGACATATGCCTGGTGTCAGTGCCATGGCCTCAAGCTCAATGCCAAAAAGTGTATTATCATCCCCTTTGGTAAAAACTCTGTACCCATGAACTACCACATAGGCAGCAGTCTACTTAACACTGAGTGTCTAATAAGAGACCTTGGGACCCAGGTGGACAATGGTCTCTCCTTTGATAATCACATTGCCACAGTTGTCAAGAAGTCCTTCTACGTGGCACACCTCATCACAAAAGGGTTCTCATCCAGGAAAAAAGAGGTAATTGTTCCCCTCTACTCGACACTCATTGGACTCATTATAGAGTACAACGCCCCTTTTGGAATGTACCTCACAAGACATCTGCAGCAGCTCGAAAGCCCACAGAAGTACCTCACAAAGAGGATTACTGGCCTCAAACAGATGCCCTACACTGACCATCTCAAAAAACTCCAGCTTTACTCCGTAGCATATCATCTACTCTGAGGTGATTTCTGCCTAACATATAAAACTATGTCAAACCCAGAGCTGTTGGACATGCTACACCTAAAGAAATCCCAATCCCTTCGAGCTACATGCTCTAGGGAGAGTGGCCTAATGGTTAAAGTGTTTGCCTTACAAACACAAGATACAAGGTTTGGGTCTCACAAGGGATAACTGGCTAGGCTTAAAATGGCTCGCAAGGGCAGTTAGCCTAGTATGAACCTTGTCACCACAATAAACAGGACATGCTGGAGGGATAGATTCCTGTCCCAGAGACTTTCCATACTCTGAAACAAGCTACCCATCAATGTCAAGCAAAGTTCCTCATTAGCCCTCTTCAAGGAAAATCTTTGAGTGGATGGAAAATAGGAAATATTCCCCGGGAATCACTTCTGTGGCTCTGCTAGACAGTGGCACAGGAAAATAACTTTCTTGAGTGGCATAAGCTAAGGAACCTTGTTGGCTAGGCTTACGTAGGCTCTTGGGCCAATAGCCTAGTACCTACCTATGAACCTATTATTAGACTAAATACAGTATGTAGCATTGAAATGTGCTGACATTATAAGGGAGACAGTTCATTATGTACTCAAAGCAAATGTCAGAGTGGAAAAGTTCAAATAGTGGATAAAGAGGAGGAGAGGAAAAGAAGAAAGTGAGAAAAAGTATTTGTTAGAAGTAATAATTAGGGTATATCTGGGAGGCAGGAGAAAAAAAATGAGTAAAAGTAACATTACAAGTAAGTGAAATGAAACCAAGGAAAAGAAGAAATAACATGGACAATAAGATTTACAGCTGCAGACCGTCAAGTGGATTGGTAGCAGGTGTCATAAAACTGGGTTTGGAGAAAGGTTTGGTGACTTTGAATAAACAGATTTGTCCGCATTAACTGTGTATCGTGTGTGTGTGTGTGTGTGTGTGTGTGTGTGTGTGTGTGTGTGTGTGTGTGTGTGTGTGTGTGTGGTGTAAAAGAACTATAAAGCAAATCTGCAGTTACCTGCTTGCTGCCCTGCTGAAAGGGACACTTGTGCAAGTGCAGTGGACTGGCTCCAGTAGGAAGGGATGGTAACCTCAATCAACATCATAGAACAAGAAATCTGGACAAGGCCATAAATAATGGGGGACAAAGGCCCAAAAATTGGGATAATTTATAAATATTGCACTTACAAACTCAGAAAGTTGATAAACAGGTTTTGCATTAAAGTGAATTTTCTTAAGGATATGAAGTCTGAAAATCAAAAGCCTGTCAACTTTCTGACTTCAGTGCTCAATGATTTGACAGTGATTTGACAGCAAACTGCAATTTTATGAAAAACAGACAAAAAATCTGGACTTTCTGCAAAAATCTGTACTGTTGAGAGATATGGATGGGAGCCCTGAACCAACACGCATCAATCATTTTCATTTGTTTGCCAAAGCCATTACAGCAGTGTTTTGCAGAGAAGTGGGAAAAGTCTTAAATTTGACTGGTATGTTGTGTGGGTGTGGGTAGCTGTGTCTGTGGAAGGTGGAGATGTGCCTTTATAAGTGTGGTGCGAATGTTATGGATTATGAAATGGAGAGATTAAGTGTAAAATTGTGCTCAGTGAAGTCCCTAGCAATTTCATCACTGCTTGATTCAGACATGTGCATTCCTCTGTGTTTGTCAGTACTGTGTTTGAGTGCATTGATTTGTGAGCGTGGTATTACTGCTACAGCTGCTGTAATTTTCCAATACAAGCATCTGCTTTGGAGTTTTCTCCAGGAGTCTGTTGCTGAGAGGATGAGACATATGTTACAGGTATACAACTAAGACAAACTAGATAAAGCAATAGTAAGAAAAAGTACTAAGATACATCAGAGGCATGGGAGGTCATTGTTAAGAAACTGAGAACTGTTGTAAAATTTATCATTAAATACCATAAGTTCAGGTTACACTAGAAGAGAATAACTTTGTAAAGATAACCATGTCAGCAGCCAAAATGCATTACAAGTTGAATATTTTACTGTGCACATTTCAAAAAATGGACAGACTGGCCTAAACTCTGGACTGATGCGTTTTTTTTTTTTGTTTGTTTATTTTACTATTTTACTCCTGGGAAATGTTATTCATAAGTGAAGAGACATACAAGGGAACGTTTTTTTGTGGCATACCAGGCTGTGATTTTTTTTTGTCTATTGTCATGCAAAGCTGACTAAGGACATGCTGCACCTCAGAAAATCCAAATCCCATCGAGCTACGCGCGCGAGAGACTTGAACCTCAGCACTGAAATAAATAGGACATGCTGGAGGGACAGATTCATAACCCAGAGGCTCCCTTCACTCTGGAATAAAATCCCAGTCCAGGTTAGGCAGAGTCCCTCATTGACTCTCTTCAAGAGGAATCTTCATGAGTGGATGGGAGATCATAGGTTTACCCCGGGTATCACTTCTGTGTCACTGTTAGACAGAGGCACAGTATACTAACCTCGAGAAAGGGCATAGCAAAATAAATTTAAAATGGGTGGTGAAAGCCAAACCCATTCTGGCTAGGCTTATAAATGCCCTAGGGTAGATAGCCTAGTATGAACCTAATAGTTGAATCTAGTAAAGCTGGAAATGTGAGACTGCAGCCCACTGAAGGCGGGAAGATGGGAGGAGTAACCTGGCCAGGAACTGAAACTTAAAAAATACTTTTCACAAGGAGCAGTTTTGCATCTCAGTAATTTGTTGACACTTTTGCAAGTTTCTTTCAGAGAATGTGCAGTACCATCAGTAGGAACAACATTTGTAAAACTCAGTGCATACCAGTCAATGACACATGAGTTGCAGAGACTGAAACTTGCCAGTTTTTTTCAGGTGTTCCAGAATGGAAGTCTAGTCTGACAACAAATGGTAGGGCTATTTGTTCTCACTCTGTGCATTATGGGGCAGATTTAGCTTTCCAAAGGAATCACGATGTTTGCCCCCATGAGGGCAGACAAGAGTAAAAACAAAATAAAATTAGGAATGAGTATTTATTTTGCTGCAGACAGCTTTGGGGGGTGTAGTAAATCATGGCAAGATAAAAAATATATGTTTGCTTCATCATTTGCCCGTAGTGGTCCTTTAACCAATCCTGTGTTTGTTCTTGATCAGCATGAGGCTCTTCCAGAAGTTTTCTATACTTGCAACTATATTTATGTTTTTTCTACATTTCTTGCTTTCTCATCTGGTCCTTCACCTTATATATTCTTTCTTTTGTTTTTTAGCACATTCAGTTGCTGCTGATTTTTATCCACTTCTGCTTTGATTTCCACTCCTGCTTGACGTCGATATGCTTCTACTAAATTAAGCAGAGATGTCATCTCAGATTTAGTCTCCTCCTGTTTCAAAACTTTCACCACATTTGGATCTTGTGAGGTCAGTAGCTGTGTGTGGAGTCCCACGATTGCAGATGCATGTAATCAATTTCAAGGAGGCCCATCCCCCCTTCAGAACAGGGAATATATAATCTTGGTATACAAACCCCCGGATTCATGAAGCTCGGCGCAAGGCCGGTGTAAGGCCTGCGCCAGCCGTGCGGCGTAGAAATGGTATAGTAGCGCCATATGCATATTAATGAAGGTGCACCACTACCACATCCACGTGCATAGGACACGTGCGCAAGTGCATGGGGCGTGACTAGGCTGCGCCCGGAGGCGTGTCAATGTCGGCTGACGATGAGCAACCTAAACTGCTGAATATTATAGCCTGCCTGCAATAGTAATCGCACCTATCAGTGTCCGCGGATAATGAAACGTATGCAAAGCATGCAAGACAGTTCCCGGCCACACAAAATGGAGAACCAAACAGAAATGCACGCAACATAAGATAATATTCCGTCCATGGAACAAATGATACTTAAAATCGTGTGTCCGTAATGTACTGCACTGTCAGAAGTTACCCAGTGGAAGTGAAGCGCATCATGACAGCGTGCCGCCAATACACACATCTAGCCCCATGGGTATGGTCACCAGCAGTCCCACAGTGATAGTGATAGTACACAGCAGGGCAGTTGTGGCTATATAACAACCGTAAAGAAACCTGACAGTCCAAATAGTATACCAAATGCACACAAACATATGTATATTAAAATGTGCTATACACATGAACAGGAACATAACCGTCACATACACATAGGATGCTATATGCGGAACCGGGATATCCAAAAGTAGAACCCATGCATGCAAATGCAATACGCAACAACTGGGTATAGCACATAACCCGCACCCATGTCCGAATGTCCACCAAATCCAGCTAACAGCCTTGCGCATCCGTACAGCTGCACATAGCGAGTATTCCCCATATGTAGTAGGAAGTATCGTCCTAGGCAGTGTCCGGATTGCAAATATGTATCCCACGAATGTAAACATCCCATCACAGGTACGTAAATCCAAATGCCCGCGCGTTAATGTCACGGCAAAATGTGTGTACATCCCGCGTGGGATAAGTAACCTGTTGAAACCTCAGAGTTGTGTACACGCCACAGTGTCCAGTACTGTACACATCATGGACAAAACATGTATGTGTAGTGACTGTACTGTTCAGTTTCTACACAGACATGCAATTCATACTACGCAGGATGGAACAGCTGTCCACCATGCAGGTCACCCCACTAGGGTTGCCACCTGCTCAGATGGCCAAGGTGGGACATCCCTTGTAGAAATGTGAGAATTTGCAGGATAAAACATACCCCCGGCCAGTGCAAAAGACAGAATTACACGTGTATGCCAAGATAAAAGCTCATGCCATAGCATATGAATAGATTATGCTATCCCAAATAATAGTTATGTGTACCAGATACATAATACCTGTATCATGCAACTAGTACAGAAAATAAGAAATATATTACTGTCTTAAAATCACAGGACATCTGCCATGTCTTAGGTGTCGTCGCAGGACACAACTGTCCAACGTGGGACCTCCCCTCGCAAAGAGGAACAAGTGGTAACCCTACACCCCACTGAATTACCGACAGTATATATTCAACTCAATCACATACCGACACCACCTCTCAACCTATTACAGCAACAAAACCTGGACAAAGACTAAAAGGATGGGAGGACAAATAGGGACAGATGTAATTACTGCTCTCACAAGCTTCGAAAGCTCACTGAATAATAGTATGTACATAAGCAGGAGATGTTGTGAAGGATGTGGGGTAGTCCCCAGTATTACAGAGGTCCGTACATATATACTACAACAAACCGTCACATATGCTGACTGTACTACTGCATACCCGTAGTTAATTCATAGTTACGTCATGTGCGAAATAATAACCCCCGTAAGAATGAATACAGGAAATAGTCAAATGTGAATGGGAACACCACGCACCGTGGATTATGTATCGTAACCACCCCCACCCATATTATGTATTGCCAACATCATAAGCTGCGGACAGGTGCCCAAACACCTGTGTCTGTAAACAGATTAAATGTTCAAAATGTACAAACCCTGTCCATGTGCTTTGTCTGACATTTGAACACGGTCAGGGCAGTTCCGTTCACCAGTCGGACAAGCCTAAACCCAGATCACCACATGAACACCCTGACAATTAAAGACCTGTATGTGTCAGGAATATAAGCCTTTGGGTTCTGAATATCCCTGCAGTGATGAAATATGCAGCTTGGGTCCAGAGCAGTAGGGAATAGGGAATGTGTAACATGTAGTACCGCATTTTTCCCAGCAGGAGAATGGATGCCTGTGACGTAAGTGAAGCGGGGAGGCATATGTAAATGTAGCTATGTACTATGGGTATGCATATAAATGAGTCAGAACACCAAACGTATACTAATGACAGCATCCGGCCAACGTGAATGCAGTCCCGGTCGAACAACGACTACAGTACATATAATGTGAAAGTGTAATGAATGCGTCTGTGCTGTACAGACAGTTAAATATGTAAAGGTGAACGTGTGTTTCGCCAACGTCCTTTAACGGGATTACAGATAATTACTGGTACTGTCACAAGTAATAAAGCCCACGGTAAGCACAAAGACGTAGTAAACATATGTAACCCACAATAAGGATATGTATGCGTGCCTGCGCGTAACCTACAATAAGGAAATGCAAGTGCGCCTGTGCGTGTGTGGTCCGCTCACAGCATAGTAAATGAATGCTGTATCCCCCACGTTAGTTATACATGGCTCAAACCTGTTAACCTCGTAAAGTATGAAACCGGACGAAGCCATGCAAACTACCGGTACAAATAGGGACAAACCCCAGATATGTGCCAGAACAAACATAGAAAGTGGATAGAATAACGGGTGTGTCAGTAGCATGGATTCTCTGAAGGGTATGCAGTCGTAACCTGAACTGCTTGCCAGAAATCCCCACTGTAAGTCTCAGATGAAATGCCACTACAATGCCAGATAGACACAGGTTTATGTAAAACATAGCGAAGATAAAGGGGCAAGCAGCTGTACACTCAGTGACAATCTGTATAGTGGAAAGGTATGGTATGGATATAGATATATGTGTATACACATAATCCACAGACGTAAACCAAAGCAAGTTCTGAAATGAGGATTGTACATGTATATATGTATGCACAACAGACTTATGTCCCGTAGATATGACATATGTACATAAATAGGCGACGTTACATCTAATATGGGTAGACAAACAGACATGCAGGAAAGGTGAATAAACCGCAGCATTCAATAACATTGGCCAGAAAGTGACAGTCCAGCAAGTTCTACACTTTAAACATGCAGATAGGTGTCCATTGCAGGACTCCAAAAATTGGAATACGTAGTGTCAACCGACATTGACGCAAAAGAAGTGACTGCATCAAATACGAAATAGCTGTACATGCAACAGTATCAGGTGCAAGGGTGATGACACGTGTTGATAGAACGTACGACCTGATATCCGGAGAGTAGGGAGTGCATATAAGTGTCACCACACTTCAGTAACGCACACATTAAAAGTGTAATGGGTACTGTAGAGGGTTGTCAGGTATGGGAATCATGGGTATGCAGAAATGGGTCTAGGTGTTGTTTGGCAGGGATTTCGTAGGCACGCCCCGCGGGAGTGATGTGGGTATAGCACACACCTATATCCCCAATAATGGGGCAAACCAACCACTGGATATTGCGGAAACCATTTCGGCAATATGTAGGGCCCTATATCAGTGTCATGTAGGCGATAATCATGGATGGACATGCGTATGACCAAGATGGTACCTATAACTGGCAAACTGACAGAATAACACAGCTGCACTAAGGCATAGTACATGAAATACAAATAGGGACTATATTAGATATACCCCAGACAAAGTCAGAACGTTGTGAGAATACTAGCGTACCCATGAATACGGATGTTATGAGTGTTACTAATCATGTAATGGAAATGTCAGTCACTATTATCTACCGCACAGTCCGTAATGCCTTGCCAGCAATTTACCAGAAAGGCACATCACTATGACAAATGTAACAAGGTCAAACGTCAGGGTGTTTACCCATAATGTGTACAGGTTAGGGGTATGAAGGTAACCTGTCCAAAATACATGTACAGAACTAGTGATAGTAGGTGGACAGGTGAGAAGAAAGACATCAGGACAAATGAGAAAGCACGTACAAGTCACACGCATGTACACCGACAAATGTGAATGACAACGTATGCCCTGTGAATGTCAATGTGGAAGGTTAATAGACACAAACGTAATGTGTCCCTCAGGGTGTCATGCAGTGTCACTGTAACAATGTCCAGTCCCCCAGACACGTACGTGAGCTCTGCCACTGACGGAAAGCACAAATACCGGCACACACATACGGCACATGATAGACCAATTAGTGTGGATAAGCAGCTGTTGGCCTGTGTGAGGAATACAACGATCTGGGTGGGTGTGTCCTGCAATATAAATGTAATGGCATGTGGCCTGTGATGCCGCCATACAGTGTGTGTATTGGTGTCAGAAAGTTGATATTTTGTTACAGACACATATTCCGCAACTGTACAGATTTACGATGAATGTGCAGTTCTGCCTCATATATTTGGTGTGTTCCACGTAACAGCAACATTCTGGCACTTCCATGATAACTGAAGACATGAAATAATGACAAACATGTGCGTAAGACACCAAATCCGACAGAAAAGCCATACTAATGCAAAACCTATTATTGTGTCACCTATTTACGTTTGTAGGAGCAACATGTCAATACCGCCCCTATGTCTCCCACTATCAGATAAGGCCTTGTCCAGCAACCTGCTCTAGAAGGTGGAGTGGTATGAACAGAAACAGATACATGTGTGAAGAAACAGCAATATTGACTGCAAGTTAACGCAGAAGGTATGACCTGCGCTGCAGTAGGACGTGCAGTACTGTCCGCAGGTATGTGCTGACATTGCAAATGACACAGCAGTCTACATGAAGAACCTTTAGGGCTGTCACCTTTACAAATGATGATACTGGGACATACCCACAGCCATGCACACAGTACAAATAGACATACACACATCAAAACTAGGCCATGATACATGAAGCCTCCGGCGTGTACGAGGACAGTGAGAGTACAGCAAGGATAGATGTCTGCCAAGATATACAGCAAACGCCTGTAAGGGTGTGTAACACTGGCCGTAACACGGACGTTGCATGGACAATGTTGGTAGTTGCAACATACCGCATTGGTATGTGAAAGCTATGCAAATATGCGATACATGAAACAGTCAGCTGCCCATGCAAGAGCAGGGTTATGGGCAGAAAATAGATTACACATATATATATATATATATATATAGAGAGAGAGAGAGAGATACAGACATACACACACACACACATATGGCAGGGCTGGTAATCGAACCTACACATGACTACCCTATCACACTACAGCATGTCGCATTTACAGAACACGCTACCGAGATTACTAAACACAGCAGACACACAGGCATTCTACTAGGTACGTGTCAACATCCGCAACGACAAAGACGGCAGCAGGATACGTCTGTATTGCAAAGCGTCTAAAAGCATAACCTGAGTCCCCAGATGGACGGGAGCATGCAGGCACACACACATCTGGCAGGCCTGGGACTCGAACCTACACCTAACTACTCTAACACACTACAGCATTACGCATTTATAGAACGCGCTACCGAGATCACTGAACACAGCACTCTGAGGCATATTTCTAGGTGGGTGACATCATCTGCAAAGGCAAAGCCGCCGATAGGGAATGCATGTGTTGTGAGACATCTAAAAGCATTACAGTGTCCCCAGGCAGCTGGGAACACACGCACACACACACACACACACACACACACACTGGGAAGGGCCGGGAGTTGAGCACACACCTACCTACTCTAACACACTACAGCATTACACATTTACAGAATGTGCTACCGAGATCACTGAACACAGCACTCTCAGAGGCATACTTCTAGGTGGGTGACATCATCCGTAAAGGCAAAGCCGCCGATAGGGAATGTATGTGTTGTGAGGCATCTTAAAAGCATTACTGTGTCCCCAGGCACCTGGGAACACACGTGCACGCGCGCACATACACACACACACACACACACACACACACACACACACACACACACACACTCTTGGAAGGGCCGGGAGTTGAACACACACCTACCCTAACACACTACAGCATTACGCATTTACAGAACCTGCTACCGAGATCACTGAACACAGCACTCTCAGAGGCATACTACTAGGTGGGTGACATCAACCGCAAAGGCAAAGATGCCGATAGGGAATGATTAGAGAGTGAGCGGTATGAAAGCATATTACTGTCCCGAGGTAGACATACACAAATACGCCAGTGCTGTCAACGGGCCAACTAAATATCTATGGAGCACAGCAAACATTGAATAGATATGGGATGCGCCACAGAGAGTACACCTTCCGAGAGAGCAACAAGTGTGTTCAATGTAGGCATCAATCGTGACATTGGAATTGGACATCTGGTGCCTGGATGACCACCATGGCTATACAGGATGTCAATGGCCATGCCCACACGCTTAGTATCACACGTCTGTTTGGAATGTACTGTGTGTTCATCCACACAACGGCGTACTGGGCATGCTTACACACTTAGCTGTCGCAAAGGGCCATCTTGCATGCACGTGGTGTCTAATCATGGAGGGGCGCAGTGTGGAATGTACTGTGTGTCCATCTACACAACAGCGTACTGGGCATGCTCACACACTGTTGCAAAGGGCCATCTTGCATGCACACGGAGTCTAATCATGGAGGGGCGCAGTGTGGAATGTACTGTGTGTCCATCTACACAACAGCGTACTGGGCATGCTCACACACTTAGCTGCTGCAAAGGGCCATCTTGCATGCACACGGTGTCTAATCACGGAGAGGTGCAGTGTGGAATGTACTGTGTGTCCATCTACACAACAGCGTACTGGGCAAGCTCACACACTTAGCTGTTGCAAAGGGCCATCTTGCATGCACATGGTGTCTAATCACGGAGGGGCGCAGTGTGGAATGTACTGTGTGTCCATCTACACAACGGCGTACTGGGCATGCTCACACACTTAGCTGTTGCAAAGGGCCATCTTGCATGCAGATGGAGTGTACACACAGAAGGGCACAGTAAGGTATAACTGCCCTCACGCACAGGGCGGTCACACATGCAGTGACCTGTACACACACAGCTGCAATCACAGCTGTCACAGGTGCAGGTCACACACGTACACACTGCAGTGTACACTGTAGCTGTCAAGTCTGCACCATGTCGTTGGTGCAGCACTACACAGCCTTACGGTCCCACAGCACCATGTGACACATGACCACAGGGCTGTACAGCGGTGTACACCGGCTGTGCAGTACACACATGTACCAACAGGGATCCAACAGGTGTTATGCATTGCAATGATACCAGTATACATGAACAGGTCAGCTCAACACATACTATGGCCCTTACACAGCTGTGACACCTGACTGTTGCTGTACACCAATGAACACACATCTGGGTACATCATACATGTGATTGTGTGGATGTGTGCATGGACTGCACACACACCACATACATACATGGCCTCTGATGTACCTCTTGCATAACACTGGCCTAATCAATGCTACACATGCGAATTGAAGGTGGTCCCATGTCTGTTGAATGCTCACATTACAGGGGGTAGCAGTGTTGACTGGGGCACATATCCTTGTACTGGTCGCCTGTGACACCCATGATATCATACCGCAGTCCATGTGTTATGTATGTCAACACACATGTCCATCAATAGCAATGCATACAAACATGGCAACAGGAGACGCATGTGACATCTGTACTGTGCATGCAGCAAACATGCATGTGCAGTGGCCGAAGTCCGTAACATAGTTGCACCTACCTACGACATGCAGACGCAATGCAGACCCATCATTGACATCTGTATACAGTGACATACAAACAGCACGTATGGAAGGATGTGTGTATATAACGTGGTGAGCCACCTGTCTAGATGTATGTGTGCAGGGTGTGGCTCACATTTGTGTCGCACACCATCCTATCATGCCATGTGCTAACTGTACGCTATGTCGCTGTTACGTGATGGTGCTGACATAATGCATACACAGCGGACAGGTGTTAACAACTATATGTCATATGGCAACTGTAACACCTACAACCTCCCGTGTGTATATAGCAGCACATTTGCCAGATATAGCTTTGGTACACATAATGCAATCAATACCGCTGCATGTCCATCAAACGTGTCATCATATGGCTGGTGTATCATTCCTAGCACTGCCAGGTGTGTCTGAATGTGTGACCAGGGATGCCACATATCGCGGGGAATATGTCCCAGTTGCTACACATCCCTGTACACCATTGTAGAGAACTGTACATATGTCAGTGTGGGAAGCATGATGTTCGCCAGTGATGTGCAACACACACTTTGGCCGTCCGTATACACGTGTGGTCACCACAGTGTGTGTGTGTCTGTATGTATGTCTGGTGCTTGGTGTGAGTGTGTATGCTACTATACGGTGGGAGATTATCACTGACCCCACGTGTTGACCAACCCGTAATGGTGATGCATTGCACAACCCTGTTGATGCCATAGGTCCCAGCCATACTGGCTACCTGTGCATGCCCCTTCTCTGTGACACTTCGTGTGGGTGCATAGTACTGTGAGGGTGTTGACCACACAGGCAAGGGTCCCCAGCTGCACACTATGGGGTGTGCGTTATAGTGGTGTACACCCCGTGACTGCAGCCATGTTCACATACTGTTACGGGTCCTACTGCTGCACAGTGTGGCCTCCAGCTACCAAGTGACACCTCACATCATCATTGGCCAGGCCGCTGTGTACAACCCCTGCACCATGTCACCATACCTGTAATGTGTCCTGCTATATATGTCACGTCACTGTCCAGTGTAGCCTGTGGCACCGACCACATGCGTCAGGTGCAGTATATGTGCAAACATCTGTGTCATGTTTGTGTGTCCAACAGTCAGGATGAGGGTACATGTAGCATGTTGATATTGCCAGACGTGCCTGTGTGTACTCCACAGTTACATGTGGGGGACTGCAAACACTGCTACCTGTAGGCACATGCAAGTACACCACAGGAGGGAACCAGGGTATCACAACCAACATGCTGCTACAGATGTAACCGAGACACATACCGTGAGCACATCACAATGCATGCTGCACCTGCACTACATTGTGTGACTGGTGCATGTCGACAGTACAACCTATGTCACATACACAACTCAGTATTCACACACAACCACTGCAACATACAAATCCCACACTATGCATACACACCTCTCACTATGCTGTTCACCCTGTGCATCAGAATATTTGTGCATAACCCTGCACCGATGGTGTGGATGACAGGGATGCGGTACAGGCTTCATCATATGCACAGGGTGATATGTTTGCCAGGGGCATAGGCTGCACCACTGGATAACATCATGTGTGGGTGTAAGGGCCGGTGAGTTGACTGGACATATCTGTGCAGAATGCATGTGGGTGTTGTGGAGCCCTACAGTTGTGTTTGCTGTGTGTGTATGTGTGTACACAGTTCTGCCATTTGTGATGCCTACACGGGGTATAATTGACAGTCTCAGATTGTACAGTGCAGGTTGTACAGCTCACTGTGTCCATCCACGGCCACGTGACCTGTGCCTGCCTGGGGTTGCACGGGCACTACCAGGTGGAGGTACAGAGTGGCTACTGTCCGACGACACATGTCCGCTGGAAACGTGTCCCCGCTGAGACCGTCCAGGGCCACGTCCACGTGGCCTGCTGTGTCCTGGTGTTGACAGCGCAGCAGCAGCTGCACTGCTACTGCTACCAGCACTAAGGGAGCGGGCATGTGAGGTGGCACGTTCACGTCGACCTACACTAGGTGGTGTTGCTGGCCTACGTCCACGTGGCCTATGCCTCACTCCTACCAGGTGTTCCAGCACAGACAGCTCCTGCTCGCGGATCGCCATGCCTCGGTCAAGGATACCGACCATTTCACCTAGTCGCCTATCCAGAACATTAGCAATCTGCTGTTGAGCATTCGCCAATGCCTGGATGTTGTCATTTAGGGTATGGATAGCAGCCCTCTGCCCTTCTCTTTTCTGCCATTCAGCACGTGCCTGTGCCGCCATTACAGTCTGGAACATGCGTCTGGTGATACCAGCTGCTGCGCTCTGTCCTGCATGTGCACGTCTGCCAGAGGTCCTCCTACGAGCAGCACCGGCCACATGCCTGTGTGGCACATCTGCAGTCATTACACTGACACCATGGTGTGCAGACACACCTTCTGTAGCCATCACACGTTCCTGTTCCACGCCAACAGACGCTGACTGTCCTTCCTCTATGGCCACCGGTGATGTGGTATGTGTTGGCAGCAGAACTGTGTGCGGGGAAGAGGGGGACATAGCTGGGATGGTAACCATTGGCACAGATTCAGCCCCTGACAACCCTGCCTGTACCTCATGCATATTTTCATCACCGCTAGTATCTGTTGGGACACTAACATCAGATGGACCGCAGGAGGGTAACGCACCTACATCACCTGTGAATGCAAAGAAATACTGTAAAGTGCAATAGACACAGACACAGACACACACACACACACACACACAGACACACACACACACACACACACACACACACACACACACACACACACACACACACACACACACCATGCATGTGATTTGTCAGATGGCATGTAGCATGCCTGCGATAGTGCAGAGGGCATGCAGCTCAGACATTAATAGTGTTAGTAAGCATACCTCCCTGGGGTGCACACTACAGCAAGCAGGTGTCATATCAGTAGCCATGCAGGTCACACAATCATGGTAGTATGGATGCATCTCCGTGATACACCATGTGGGCCAGAACAGGATAACAGTACACGTCTGACGTGTCCTTGACATGTAATTTGCTGACATGTGCATTAACATGCATACGTGTTTGACACAATGGTGTCCTGACACATGTACAGCATCATGATGGGCTTCACATTGCAGTGTTGTGTGTATGCCCTACAGACAGAATGCATGTTTAGCAAATGTGCATGAGCACGGGAGGGTAGTGTGAGCCGTCTACATTGCTATACAGTGTGAAGTACAGACACTGTGCCATTGTATGGCAACACGAGGCATGTATGTTGCTGTAGAATGCATAATGTGTACACATTGCATAGCCATAACTGCAACACAGTCGTGATGTTCAACAGATCGTATATGGTAGACATCAGTGACACCTCCAGTAGCTGTGCACAGGCGTTTAGGTTGTCCACTGTACCACATCAACTGTATAATCGGTCAACTAGGGCTATAATTGGATCATGTGTGGACAATGTGCAACAAGGTGTATACACATCCCATGTACTGTGTGGCTACATGTCTCTAGCCATCCCCCATGGCCGTGTGTGCACATGTGGTGGCCATTGTGTGAGATGGGCATCTTCTCCACATGTCTGTGTAATCCCATATGATATACACCCATACCTGTCGGATATGTCACATTCCACAGGTCTATGCAGACAACGGGTTGTATGTTTGGTATGTGGGGTATAGGTCATGTGATAGTGTGACAATATTGCAGACAGGACACTACATGTCTGGGACATGTCAGGTGGCACATCACAGTGTGTGCACCCGGTGCGGGGGTATATGACACAATGGTGACACTTGTGGGCTGCCCATATCACAGCTCACTGTGTGGTACTGTGTGCGTACCACACATGTTGTTCCAATGCATACTACATATGCCTCCATTGTAGAACACCTCCACCGTTGTATGCACAGCTGACCACACGTCGCAATGACATGTACTGTGGTTTCAAGTCTGTGTATCATTACGTTTGCATATATTGCACATGGGTGACATGTGTGAATGCATGTTGGTGCGACCTGCATAATGTGACTGGAGCAAACGTCAGGTGTGCAAGTGTTAACTGGCCACATGGCAAATAGATCTACACTGTAACATGCCTGATACAGATGGCAGTCTCACCTGCAACGGACCCATGTCTGTGCGGCACGCCAGAGGTACCTGTATAGGGGTGACATACCAGACCAGTATGTACATTATCCATGACTGTATGACAGCCACAGGTTGCACTGTGCATGTGCACACATTCACCTGTGTAATAGCATATAGTATGCACACGTGTGCATACACAACATAGCATACTGTACTATGCAGCATGTGTGTCCACATACCTGGCATATGTTGTTACAGTGACACATGCAACTACATGGGATATAATAGCCATATGTGTATTACTGACTTACCAGGCAACTCCAGGCTCATTGGTTGGGAGACACCCACCTCCACGATGGCAGCTAGTGTTTCTGGATGCTGTTCCCTGGGTGTCCCCAGACTGGCCAGTAGCTCCTCGGTGTGTGTGAGTGGGGGCTGGGTTGGTGGCCCACCACCTGTTCCACCTTGTTCCCTGGCGATTGCAGTGGCACACTGTTTTGCATGTCGTATCTGGTCCGTGCAGTGTCTGCGCACCTGCTGGTAGGTGCGGTTATGTTCACCCACATCGTTCACCCTCCTGCATAGATCCTGCCACAGGTCATCCCACTGCTGGGCATACTGTGGCACATGGCTGAACAACAGGTCATAGTTGTCATGGAGCAGTGGGATGAGGACATCATCCCCCTGACGGGTGTATGCTGGGAGGCGTGTACGGGGCATTATCTGTAAAACATAATGACGGTGACAGGTCACAGTTTCAGAGATGTACAGAGATACTGCTGCACATACTTTTCTATGACATCTACTGCATCTGCACAGTTATCTTTGCAAAGCACCATGACACTGACACGACTGACGTGTTTGTCACACATGTCACACCCATTATGCATTGGATATCATCACCATATATGTGTGTCACCTCATTACAGTGTTCATACTCCATGTAAATGCTGTCTTGCTGTGGGCATGTCTATCTGCCTGCACTTGTGTTCTTACCTATCTGCACATGCCTCGATGTGTCCACAGTACTACTGTTGACCTGGATGCTGTGTATATGTCACATATCAACAGACACAGCCGGTATGGACTTGAGCAGTGACGATGCACACATACACATGGACACCTGTACATGCATGTGTTTTGCCATATACATCTACACAGCACTGTACAACTGTTCAACATCCTGACACGGATCGCCTGTATTACACATGTGATAGACATGGGATAATGGATAGTCAGACGACATTCGCAGCGTTGGTCGTCAACCATAGCATGTGCGGGCATGGTTTCCATGCTTTTACAGATGGCCATTGTGCCACCGCAAGCTGCATTAGTGCTACATTACTGATCCAGTTGATAGTACATCTACCATGCGGCCATCACACCATGTATGACTGGGATGACATCTGCAGCTTTGATGGACAGGTTTGCATGGTATGGCGGGAGTATGTCACATGTATGGCACAGGGATCTGTCCAGCCTGTGGCAGTCCTAGTATTGGAACGGTGGCTGTCCATGACATATGTCATATAGATCAGGATATGGACATGTAGCATGTCCATCATCATGGTGTAGCAAATGTTCTTCCGCAAGGTAGACAGCATGCTGCATAGTGGAGGTGTGGATCGTGAAGGCTGTTCTCGCACATCCATGTATAGCCATTACCCCTTACAGGTGGTATGTGATCCAATATTGGTCACCACAGTGCTGTATATGCCCGGCCAGTGATCTCCGTGCTCATGGATGGCACCCTGACATGACATGGGTACCCCAGATGACTACCTAAGGGGCTGGAGACGTCACCATGTCGGGGGTGCACTGCATAGCACCATCCCTTACACAGTGTCCATAATGTTGACCACAGCCTAGGTAGCAGTTTATGGGTACAGGGATGTTCACCTAGCGGTGACACTGCTGGTATCATCCATCAGACTATGCACATAT
Source organism: Protopterus annectens (assembly GCF_019279795.1). NCBI lineage: Eukaryota > Metazoa > Chordata > Ceratodontiformes > Protopteridae > Protopterus > Protopterus annectens. Next base: position 27,911,234 of record NC_056725.1, read on the forward strand.
GTGACACACCTCACACACACAGCCCATTCTGTATGTTTTTCACAACACTGACACAGCTAAACTGTTAGGTCATGGCCATTCACAGCCCTACATACACAGATGCCTAACATTTGTCTGTGTGGTATGGGCTACAATGAGGGTGTGGTACAACACATTAACCCTGTTCTACTGTATCTGGCACAGATGTGCTGTGCACATGTCACTCTTGCACCTTTTGTATTTGTGGGCCTGTCAACAGGCCACTGGTGGAACACACCTGTGACATGCAAAGGTATTTGTAATCAGATATCCGTGCTATCTTGTACATCTGTACTGCTAACATCTACAGTGCTAATGGTTCATGGACATGCACACCATACTCTGCAGGGTTATAGTGCGGTGCCACCCTAAATGACTGTCAACACCTCTTGTGGGTTGATATTATCCAACACCCTATCTGTATTGTATGGTCATGCTAGGCACTTGTTCGGAACATGTGAGCATGTCATGAGCTACTGATTACTATAGCGCCCATTCCACACCATTTCCCACAGGTACACTGGCTGTCCTACACTTCCCAGCTTGCTTAAGGTACGACAGCTGTTGTACACACGCATGCTTACATATCCTGTGGGACATGGTTGTATATGCAGGCATGTCCAACTGTCACATACCAGTGCTACTGCCTGTCTATATGAGGGATATATGTCGTACATGTGGCAATAGAGCAAAGGTCTCATGTACACATTTAATGCTCACTTCCCAACATGCGGCACAACAACCTGTAGGGGATGCACGTCTGCAGCCGTGCTGGGCCCATAGCTCCCAGGTGTACGTCATTATGGGAAACGTACCTCATTTGGGGTTCTAAAAGGTGCATGTTCCTCAAGGTTCCACATTGGAAGGGTATGTCACACATTCATTGTTGTACATAGTTTACCTGCTAGCCATGGCTAGATAGATGAGAATCATATTAATTCATTGGAATATCTGTTTTATACATAAGACCAGCCTATTTTAGCCATCATATGCCCTTCCTAGTTGACGCTGTTAGTAAGCCAGTTGTACGTGTTCCACGTTTCGCCCAATGTCACACTGTACGAGGGCTAATGTTCCTCATTTTGGGGACAGGGGGATGACAGCTGTGGCTGGGGGTAATGCTGTTGCCAACCCTGACTGCACCTGACAGTCATTTGGGGATGTGTAACATCCGCAACACACCCCACCCATCACATAGTCTCACATAATCCACACCACTGGCCCCACCTACGAGGACAACCTGTGCAGTACGTCTCCATACTCACTGTAGGCACCAGAGGTAGCCCCCATCATGGAAGACAACATCACCAGCCTATAGCCCACAGACTCATGTGTGCCCACCACATACAGCCAATAGTGTGTTATAACATTCACGACACACCAGTCATAGCTGACTCTGTACAGCAGGCTACACATGGCGTTAGTCGCTTACATCTTGCTGTCGGGTAACTGCCTCTGTAACAACCTATGTATCCATGCCACACCTCACCAGGTACGATATGTCTGTCATTTGCCATGTTAGTGTGACTGCCCTGTGATGCCACTTCACAGACTACATGTGCAGGGACATGCAATAGCTCACCAGTCTTATAGCCCTGAGGGTGTGGGCCTAGCCCTGGGGAGCATATTGCATTCGTCCGGACACGATACCACTGTACAGTGACCAACTGTGTCACTGCAACAGTTGCCTATGCTCCTATTGTCATTCCACAGGCATGTGGTATCTGCCCGCTATGACTGTCCTGGTCAAACACAATGCTGTGGCACAGATGACTTGCACCTGTCGGCCCTGGGAGGACAGCTCACATGCTAGGCTCTTGCTGCTCCTATCCTGCCTGTCCTTCACAGCTTCCAATAACTGTCACCGGCAGGGCGGTAACTGGCATGCGCGACATAGGGTCATGTGACACATTGCTTGCATCTTCCCCTGTGGCGCACGCAGGCAAGGCACACCTCATAATGCACCACTCCAACATCTCTGCAGTGACTGGGACCTGCCTGTAGGCTCTGCAGAGCACACCTGCAATGACAGGTTATAGACGGACCATATCTTCCAGGCACATACCTGGACCGGCACACCCACAGCTGAGGGGTTCCCATATCCCACTATGTTTTCACACATCCTGGCAAGTCGCTTAGCACAATGCATAAGAGGTGCTCCATGTGCAGCTAACTGTGTCCGGGACCGCTATACACACTGCAACAGGCGACAGAGTCAACACCATACCCCACAGGTAACATACCTTCTATGGTGGTATAGTGGACAGTGGGCCTGAGCTACTACTGATGTGTGACTGACACTACCCCACACTTCACTGGGATAGCCACTCATGTACTGACACATCCATTAGTCATATCCTCCACTCTGCTGGATCAACACATACACACCACCTCCAGGACCTACATTACCCCTGGCATGGACACTACCACCATGTGACTGGTGTTACACACCTGGGATTATACCCTCATTGGTGGATTCCAAACGTATGCTAATCTACCATGTTAGCCACATCCCGGAAACACACCCATCACAGCATACACAGTACATGTGTACTACTACACCTACTACAGACGTCTGCTGACAGCGGTTGTTAACATCATGACACCCGTGCAGATGGACAATGCACATAAAAATGCTGACACATACCCCAGTGCACCTAATTAGCATGTACACAACTGCATGGATCATGCTATTCCACATAGAGCCATGATGGTACACACCAGATAACAGACGCCACTCTGGTGGTCATGTTCCACGGACATATGATGTATGACAGCAGGTGTAGGCTGTTGCACAGTGGTGCACATTCCCATGGGTGGGGTGGCTCACTGGTCAGCCGTGGTGGGGCCACAGGGTCCCTCATCACATACTCCCAGACTAGCTACATAAACATGACTGCCACACATTCCGGGGTGTACCACCAGGCATTATGGTGGTATGTCAGTATTCGATGGCAACATCCACATCTGCTGTCACATACAACAGTCACTCAGGAACATTGCAGACCCAGGTATTGTTGGCAACATGCTACAGGATGGATTCAATGCTGACAGTACACCCTCTCTCTCACTACAGGGCCGCAATCCATACATGAACATTGTGGTGTCCCTGTGGACACACCTACACAGTACTGACCTACACTCTGTGTGTCCTGGGACACTGGCCCCATGCCACCTTCCAACGTCCCAGGCTGTGATGTCCACCAACCTCCGAAATACATGTCTCACCACTAGGACACCATATTCAGTAATAGCCTTGTTTCAGACATTGTAGACCCTGAATGGCACACGGCAGGATTTATCACACTATACACAGGTGGCACCGCATTGCACGAGTGGGACTATAGTCCTACACACCTGACTGGACTGTTCTGCGTGGCTATGGGGCACATCATCAGGGACGTCATTCTCAGAGACACTGTTGGTTTCCCGTCCTCTGCTGCCACCCGGGTTGGGCTTGTTAAGGCCAGAGCATGGCCCCTACACATGGTGGACTCCTTTCATAGAGTTACCAGGGCAGTTGCTGATGGTACGGGAGTCCCCACATCCTACATTGTCCTCTCATTGCCTTTCAGCACCATTCCCCATTCCGGTATTGACAACATACACATCCACCTGCACATCGTACCCTGTGTCTCACGATGTTATGCTATGTGGCACATGGACAGGACACACAGTGAGGCCAAAATACCATAGTACCTACTACATGTCGGGTACTTTGGCATACCACGGTCCTCAGTCATAGGGCCCTTCATGTTATGTATATGCTTCCCTGTGGAACAGGCTGGCACAGGGGACTTTCCCTGCCTGGCTTTAGAACCCCTACATACCATGCACCATGATTGCTCTACCAGCTGATACTGACTCCAAACATACGGATGTCGCTGTGACAGATACATATTATGACTATCATGGCAGCAAGCTGCATGACACAAGGTGCATACACATCACCTTTGCATTACACCATTCACCCACTGACTATCACATGGATGGTGGTCCCCTACATACATATCACATTGTACATGTTTGCAGTACACACATCTATCGCACCCACTCCTGTGGTTACCGTATTGCCACCGTGGCGTGGATATCCTCCTATGTGGCCACACCTATCTGTACTGGGTGTGTAACTGGTACATAGGCACCCATTGTACCTCTGAACACATGACATCTACACACATTCAAGGGTACACCACCCCATTTAGGGTGTACCTTACACAACAGCTACAGCTTTACATGCCACAACATTAACACACCATGATGTTTACTGAGCTCCGACAGTGTCAATATGCGGCTGCACTACGGACACCACATCTGTACACATTTGCATACCACATACTCAGGGGTGACCTCTGCTGAGCAGACAGGGCCCATGTCCACAATATTACTGATGGATATACTCCTCATACGCAACAAACAGAGGACACTGAGCAACATGCTCATGGATATGTGCACACACGCCACAATGAGTGGGATGTGCTTCTGGGTTACATTCCCAAACCGAATACTCACCATGCTGTGGAACATAAGTCCTCAGTACATCACACAGGGACACTCAGTAGCACTGTTCATGTGATACCTCCCTTGGTGGTTGGGAGACACATGTAGGCCTGGGATCACTGCAGTGGCTGTACTGTGCAGTGGTGCAGGTGACACCTGGCTCTGCTCTTCATAGGGCACTACCCTGGAGAGGTGCCACTAGTGTGAACACTGCAGTTGTGCTTACACATGGACTTGACGGACTGCATAGTATCCCACTATGCACCTGTGCAGCTATTACTTGTCCTTTGTGCATGGTTACTTGGTAGCCCTTCCATTTAGATTCGCTATCATGCTATTACTATGTCCCATACCTACAGGTCATATGTATCCTGTTATTGTACATACCGATAGACGGTACCTGTGGTATGCATGTTATGCCTGTTATGCTGTGTTGAATATCTGTCATATCTACCTATAATACTATACATTACACATATTTCACATAGTATCCCATGATGCAAAGCATACTTGCTCAGCGGGACCACCTTACATATGTCACTAACATTATTTGCCCATACACATGCGTGCTGTGACAGTAGATCAACATATACTATCCCCTGCTATGGCACGTCCTTGTTGGACATACCCTACCACTGCTGGCGGGTTGTATGGCATTGTTCTGTTTAATGGCCTCATGTAGCATCCCTTCTGGTGTCTGTGCTATGTACCTTGTGTCCCACTGCTTGACGCACAGATTCTACAAGCGTTAGTATGCTCAGCAAGACATCACTACATAAATACCTTTCCCCACTTTATGCATTGCGGACACGTTTAATTAATGCAAACCAGGCTATACATACAGTGAAAATAATTAATACAGATCATGCTTTACATAACCTTACATAATGGGCATTCTACATACCTTGTCGTCGTTACGGCGTTTCGTTTCTATCTCTCTCACAGTGTTACCAATGTTTTTCGGTATAAGCATACGGTTTGAATGTCTGGCGAGTCATCCTTATATACGTCGATACCTGAAACATGTGGATTCTTCCCACCAATTGGTGTTCCTGAGTGACTAATTACTTGCATATCAGCTGTGCAGCTACTCCATTTGCCAATTATGTGGCGACATTGGGGTATAATTGGATTCTCCAATTGGGCGTTGCCTATTTGACCTACCTTTGGGGTAACGGTCTGTATTGTGTTTTGTTATGTGTAACTGCAACTGCTACGCATGGAGACAAGTATAGTTTGGATTCATGTCCCCCGTGGATTGTGTGTGACAGGTAGAGTATTTGGTTCAACATGTGGGTGTACCTGTCATCCCGACATCTGATAACGGCGTATTGCAATCAATACCTGTAACATGGTTGTTTGTCCCATTATACTACGCCTGCAATTTTGCATGTCGCCTTTAACTGTGTCTCTCACACGGTATGTTGAGGGTTCTGCAGATGTAATTGACTGGATGTTTGTGCTGCTATTACAGTTTGTATTGCTTTAGTTTCCAGTGTGGGGGATGTCGGTGGTTGTACGTAACATATACGGTTTGTGGGCCTTGCATTTCTACATAATCCGTATAGATGTGTGTGGGCTCCGTCCCCGATTAGAGAGCTAACAGTAGACTTATGTTATGGGATTGTACGTTGGGCCGTTGTAAATTGGTTTCTATATCGTCTGCAGGTGAGCTTGCTACTTGTATACCTCCGTAATTGCAGCGATATATCAGGGGATATGTGTAGGTGACGGCTATCCCTTGTATTTCTGTCCCAGATATTTGCAGTCATTGTGGTTGTGTTGTTAAAAGAGCCTGTTTGCCATGGGTTGCCACCGTATCATATGGTCATTGTTGGACACTTGCGGGACACAAAGTGGTGTTTACAGGCCAACACATGGTAAGGTTACCACCTGTCCCACTTTGCGAGGGACAGTCCCTCTTTGGGCAGATGTGTCCTGCAAAGAATTTGTAACAATGGCAAATGTCCTGAGATTTTAGGACAAAATTATTTCCTATATTTTATGTAAGCGTTGTATAAAACAGTTATTCTGTATCTGAAACACATAAATGTTATAAGAAACAGAATAAGCAACTAAAATGCTACAAGAATAAGCTTTTATTTAGGCAATAAAGTGAAGTTTTGTCCTTTGCACTGGCCGTGGGTATATTTCGGCCTGCAAATTCTGACGTCTGTATCAAAAATGTCCCACTTTGGACATTTGAAAAGGTGGCAACCCTGACACGTGGCCACGGTCGGTACACAGGTAGCACACATACCTTTATCCTCACTACATACCTATTGTTGTATGACTTTGGATACCTATCATATTGCATGCGACATTTAGGTTTCTTACACACAGGCATAACTATTAAATACGACTGTTACATTATATGTGGGACATATATATGTCCTACCATCTCGGACATTTGCCCGTTGTACTGTTTTATGTCAGGACACACCTGCCCAGGGTGGGAATGTCCCTCCTACTGTGGTACAGGTAGTAACCGTATGCCTACGTCTAGCTATACCCACACCTACCATACTGGTCTGCCTCTGACTTGGCACCAACATACACATGTTGCGGACACACACACACATTACAGTCACACAGACACGCACATGGCACCCTCGACGCACACTTACACAGACTACGGCACTCACAGACTCCATTGAACACAGTACCTACGTGGACCGCGACACCGTCAGCGGTGACTAACAGTCCCTTCATATCATCATACTATTACTCGCGGATGTACTGTTCCAGCACTGTGTTCTATCGGTCTTTCAGCCTCGTGGTTACGCATGTCGGTATGTTACACATTCCGTGGTTGCCGGTATCCTATCTATTTGTACCTCCATGATGTTATGAATGACGTTGGTCTATCTATCATATTTGCAGATATCGCTGAATCCATCTATATCACCATATATCCCTCTATTGCCCTTTCTATCTGTATCATATATATGCATATGTGTACATATATATATATATATATATATATATACATACATATATACATATATATATATACACATATATACATATATCCATCTATCTATATCTATATATATATATATATATATATCTATATATATATATATCTATATATATCTATATATATATCTATATATATATATATATATATATATATATATATATATATATATATATATATATATCTATCTATATATATAGATATATATGTATATATCTGGCGGGGAACGTGACAGGCACACAGCACCACCATATGCTGTAAGACTCATGTACTGTTCAGGTGTTGGCATTCCGTGTTGCACTGGCTGTTGTGTTTACAATGTTTGAGGGCTGCCTATGTAGGAGTCACACATTGGGCCAACTATACATTACAATTTACAGGTGGTCATGTTTGTGTGCCATCCATTTTACTGTGTGTGGAGGTGGAGAGGTGTTAGTCCGTAGGGGCCTACATGGTCAGAGTATGTGCTATACGTTCCCTCTTTGCCAAGGCGTAGGCATATTGGGCACGCCTCCGTCTGCCTACTGGTGCTGGCACAGTGTGTTCATGGTCTGAATCCCTCTGTGCCTGTACTGGCCTTGGCAACTGCGGTAGGCTATGAGGGCCTTCACCATTTTGTCCCTGCTGCAGCTGCTTCCGCAGGATCATATTATGTAGCATGGCACATACTATGACGATGTCGGCACACGTGCCTGGAGAGTACTGCAAGGCTCCACCAGATGTATCCAAGCACCGGAACCATGATTTCAGCATCCCGAACACACGTTCTATGATGATTCTGGTTTGTGCGTGTGCCTCATTATGGCGTTCTTGCATGGGTGTGTGTGCATTTCTGATGGGAGTCATCATCCACGACTCCAGTGCACAGCCAGCATCCCCCACGAGATGGCCATGTGGGATGTCCCCCCTGACAAATACCTGATACAGCTGCGAGGCATGCCAGATATGGGAGTCATGGTAGCTTCCAGGGCTGCCAGCACACATCCATGATAATGCCCTGGGCATTGCACACGACCTGGCAGTTGATGGAGTGGAATCCCTTGCGGTTTATGTAGTGCATACCCTGCTCACTGGGTGGTGACTTGATTTGTATGTGTGTGCAGTCTATCGCACCCAGTACCTCCGGGTATTGTGCCACACGGTGGAAGTGACGCATATTGCTGGCCAACTCCTCCTGAGTTCTGGGGAAGTATATCTGCTCATTAGCATGTGGTAACATGGCATCCAGGAACTGGTGTAGTACCCTGGATGCTGATGCCTGTGAGATACCCATTATATCTCCAGTTGGCCTTTGAAAGGTACCTGTGGCCAGTATTCGCAGGCTTACACATACCTTCATGTCCACTGGTATGGGTTCCCCTCTGTTGTTTCTGGTTCTCAGGCGTGGCTGGCACAGCTCCACTATTTGCTGTAAGATGTCCCTGTCCACCCTGTAACGCTCTACTATCTCCAGGTCATGTAGCCCCCGGTAAGTTACCCTTGATCTGAACACTCTCCTTCTCCTCCGAGGCCTGCGGTGGTTGTCGGCATCATCCTCAACTACACCGTCAGTCTCTGACACATGCTGATGAATCACAACTATGGCAGCTCCCAACATGTACATTTTAAAAGTTCCCCTGTGTTTACACCTATGGTGCGGTGTTTGGGAATACACAGGTGTGTGTTGGGTACTTACACACTTTATACTATTGTGCTGTGAACACCGATGATGTCATAGGGTGTGTATGTATGTTTGTAGCTACAGGTTACGTTATGTGTTTTACTGCCGGAACTACTATTGTGGTGCCTTTGGTGTTGAATTACATTTGCCTGCCATGGATTACCTCTTGACCTTCCCTTTACATTTCTGCGCATTGCACCTACCATTTTCTGGCGTGCACCCTGCAGCTTACTTTCATTTGTGCTTTCCTGGACCTGGCGCATCTTGCGTTATGTGTGCTACTGTCGGTCTGCTGTCGGTTTGCTTTGCTCTGCTGTGTCAGGTCTCCTATCTTTGCAATCCAATACCTCCCCTCCTTTCTTTGCATTCACATGCCTCCCCTATCCTGTTTTGCAGGTTTCTGCAAGCAGACTTGTCAGCTGCCGTCGATTGGCCTTCATGGGTTGATTGGTGTTGATTGCTCATTAGTACTCCAATTACCCTACTTCCGCATTTCCTTCTTTTCTTCCCCCGTCCTTCCTGTTTATGCTATTGTTTGCGGCGCGTGCGTCTGATTACTGGGTTTCGGGCACGTTGTCATCCTCGTACACATGCGCTTTTGGCCACCATGTGTGCTCTCAGCTAAACAATTCCTCCCCAGCCCTGTCCTGCAGCTTTGCTTAGCAATGGACAGGCCAGATTTCCAATGCTCCAATGTGCTTAGTGCTACGGTGGCACACCCCTCTGCTGATGTCATGTACCTCCTCTGAGCCACTCCTCGGTGTTATACCGCTGCGCTGTATGGTACAACCTACATCCGGTGGGACATTTGCGATTCAGTATTATCTGCCTCATTTGCATGGCACTGACTACTAATTCATAGTTACCGCGCCGAACACTATCGCAAGCCCTTAGCAACCCTTGCACCTTGGTTGTGGTGTTCCATGCCTACCATTGTGTATTATGCAGTAAACCTGATTTCTATTACATTGCGATTTTATGACATTTTTATATTATTTCTTTATGTTACACCTTCTGCACACATGCCCTGCGGTTCTGCTGTGCGTTACTGTGGACATGACATTAAATGTTATTTACGCATTGTGCATCTTTTCTTATGCCATTGGCTGTGTATTTCGCCATTGGCATATGTTCACTTTGTGATACCTGGGTCTGGCCCTCTTCCATAGCGCCGATGTTATGTTTGGGCAAATGTAAACCGTATTCTTTGGTTTACATTTCCGTGGGCTTACGCTACGCCTGCACCACTTCATGAATCGCTATATGCCTTCATTTGCATGGTGCAACATTGCACAAGTGGTGATTTGCATACCTACGCCGGGGGCTGCGCAGATGTGGCGTACGCCGGTAGTGCACGTGGAATTGGATCGTACCGGAATCGCTCGGCGGCCATATTTGGCGTTATAACGCCTACACTATGCGTGCGCCTGGCGCAAGCTTCATGAATCCTGGGGAGAGATTTTTATAAATCATATGGTGAGCATGAAGCATCTTCTTGTTTTAATATCCAATCTATCCAACACTTTTTGGGGCCAGTCAATCACTCCAAAAAGTTAGGACAGGAAGAGCAAATTGATTCATAGCTTGGATCTTGTTCCTAGGTGTCAGTGCTGTTTTCAGGATTAATTTAAGTCTTCTAAAGTGCTCCTTACTAAGCTTTATTCGCATTTGTTCATGTTTTATTGATGATCCTTCATCAATTCCCAAGTATTTATACACCCCCTCTTGCTCAAGTTTTTTTATATCACATTTTTTGTCCCAAAATGATGTTTTCCTGGTGCTGCAATCTTCCTTTTTTAAAAGTTGCTTTTGCACATTTATCAAGACCAAATGACATTACAATATCATCTGAAAAAGTTTTGACAACCTGCAGCTGTGCTTTCAGTTCCTCATCTGATGAGCTTTACAATTTTAAATCGACAGAGAAGATGAGAAGTCATTAGACTTTGTTGTTGTCTAGAAGCCAAATTATAGCCATGACCTAAGCTGTTAAGTAAACAGCTTAATGGATTAATCTTCTTCTTTCGGCTGCTCCCGTTAGGGGTCGCCACAGCGGATCAACTGTTTCCATTTCCTCCTGTTCTCTGCATCTTTCTCTGTCACACCAACCACCTGCATTGTCCTCTCTCACCATATCCATAAACCTTACCTTAGGCCTTCCTCTTTTCCTGTTACTTGGCAGCTTCATCCTTAGCATCGTTTTCCCAATATACTCTGCATCCCTCCTCAGCACATGTTCAAACCAACGTAATCTTATCTCTCTGGCTTTGTCTCCCAACCTTCCAACCTGGGCTGACCCTCGAATATACTTATTCCTAATCCTGTTCATCCTCGTCACACCCAGTGCAAATCTTAACATCTTCAACTCTGCCACAGCAAGCTCAGACTCCTGCCTTTTTGTCAATGCCACCATCTCCAACCTATATAACATAGCTGGTCTCGCTACCCTCTTGTAGACCATCCCTTTCACTCTTACTGGTACTCATCTCTCACAAATCACTCCTGACACTCTTCTCCACCCACTCCATCCTGCCTGTACTCTCTTCTTCACCTCTCTTCCACACTCACCATTACACTGAACTGTTGATCCCAAGTATTTAAACTCATCCACCTTCGCTAGCTCTACTTCCTGCATCTTCACCATTCTTCTATCCTCCCTCTCATTCACACACATATATTCTGTCTTAGTCCTGCTGACCTTCATTCCTCCACTCTCTAGAGCATATCTCCACCTCTCCAGGGTCTCCTCCACCTGTTCCTTACTCTCACTACAGATCACAATGTCATCTGCAAACATCATAGTCCACGGGGACTCTTGTCTGATCTCGTTTGTCAACCTGTCCATCACCATTGCAAATAAGAAAGGGCTCAGAGCTGATCCTTGATGTAATCCCACCTCCACCTTAAACGCATCCATCACTCCCACCGCAGACCTCACCGCTGTCACACTACCCTCATACATATCCTGTACCACTCTTACATACTTCTTTGACCCTCCCGACTTCCTCATACAATACAACAACTCTTCTCTAGGCACCCTGTCACATGCTTTCTCTAAGTCCACAAAGACACAATGCAACTGCTTCTGACCTTCTCTGTACTTCTCCATCAACACACTCAGAGCAAACATCGCATCTGTAGTGCTCTTTCCTGGCATGAAACCATACTGCTGATCACTAATCATCACCTCCCTTCTTAACCTAGCTTCCACTACTCTTTCCCATAACTTCATGCTGTGACTGATCAATTTAATCCCTCTGTAGTTACTACAGCTCTGCACATCACCCTTACTCTTATAAATCGGTACAAAAACACTTTCTCCATTCCTCACGCATCCTCTCACTTTCCAAGATTTCATTAAACAATCTAGTTAAAAACTCCACTGCCATTTCACCTAAACACCTCCATGCTTCCACAGGTATGTCATCTGGACCAACAGCCTTTCCATTCTCCACTGCACTTCATGATTCACTATCCGCACATCATCCAACCTTCTCTCACTCTCATTCTCTTCATTCATCAGCCCCTCAAAGTACTCTTTCCATCCGCTCAACACACTCTCCTCGCGTGTGAGTACGTTAACCTCATTATCACCCTTACCTGCTGCAAATCTTTACTAGCTCGGTCCCTCTGTCTAGCCAATCGGTACAATGACAAGTCAAAACGGTGACAGGGAGTCACCTTGCAATATCCCCCTTTGGATTTTTATCCCTGGGATAATAATTTGCCCTTTATCATGTCTTAACTGCAAAGTGGTCTGCCACTGTTTCACAGTTACTGTAATGTAATCAGTGTAGGATGTACCTTATACATTTTTAAGCACTCTTCTATCCATGAATGTGGGACACTATCAAATGCTTTTTTATAGTCAATCCATGCCATACTTAGATTCTTCCCTTTCTTACAGTTCTCCACTATAACTTTATTTAACAACAAATGATCCTTTGTTCCATATGGCTTTCTTTTACTGCCCTTTTGTTCTATTGTCTTAATTGAGTTTTCTTCTAAATGACTATAAACTCTGTCGGCGTCAATCCCCATGTATAGTTTATACATCGTCGGAAGACAAGTTATCGGTCTATAATTTTTAGGGTAGCTTGCAGGTTCACTCTTGAGCATTGTTTTTCCTGTTGTTAGCCAGTGTGGTGTCTGTTCCGGGTGTGCATATAAATATTTCTTACTCATGGCTAGATCCTCATGTAAAGAAGTTAATACTTTAAGCCAAAAGTTAGGCACTGCATCTGTGTCTGGGGTTTTCCAATTAAAGGCTTTTCTCAACTTTTTTCAGTCTCTCTGGCTGTTATTTCATCCCATTTCATATCCTGTACCTTTAAACTTCTTATTATTTCTTTTTCTATCCATTTAGCATCTTTGCTCAGTTCATATTCAGTGGGGTGCTGTAAATGGACTTGGAAAGTGCAACATAAGGATACGTTTGCACCCTGTACCTATACAGTTCTGTGTTGCATAAAGAGCTTGCTCAATCATAAGTTACAAGGTGAGGATATGTTTGGCAGGTTATGGAAGTTTCAGAACAGTCCCAGAGCACAGGGCAGCTACTGAAAGATTTTCTAATGCCTTTAAGTATAGAGAGTAGGCTCGTCTCCTAAGGATTTGTTTGATCACTTAGGTCTGTACATGCCAGCAAGATACTCTCTGCACAGCATAATTCTTTGGTGAGTCAGAAATTCAGCAGTGATGGTTTGCAAGGATTGTGTTTGATTGATATATATATATATATATATATATACACACACACACACACACACACACGCACACACACGCACACACACGTATGCATTTGTTGTGGGCCCTGCATATATCTTCAGAGAAACTGTTTTATTTTTCCCTTAGTCATGGTTGCAGCATTGTGAAACTGAAAGTGACATTTTCTGCACTGCCTAGCTTCTTGCAAACCAATGCCCCGCAAACCCAGCTAGCTCAGAATCAATACATTTTTGATACTTTTCTCGGTCTCAGAAAGAACTTTAGCAGTAACTTGTTTTATTACCAGCACAATGTTTCAGCAAAGCACTACACTTTCAGCAGAGGCTGATACACAGCAAGATGCAGAATTTCCTGCAGACCAAGATGAAATCCCTGAAACAACTGTAACAGCAAAACACATCTCTAAGCTTAAATGGAAGGCAAAACAGAATTATGAGACTGACAGGAAATAATTGTTATCCAATTTTGCTGACTCATGGACTAAGACTGTTAACTGTATGTCTGCCCTTTCTCAACCTGCATATTATGCACTGCAATTAGAGATTGCACTCAAGCAATTTACTGCTACCTATCAAAGCTATCAGAGACTATGCATAAAATATGTCAATTTATTACAGAGATATAACGCTGAGGAAGCACAAGAAGAACTAAAGAGGTTTGATGAGATTAATCTTGACAGGGACAGCTTGGCATTACAAACAAAGACTAAGGCTAAAGTCAGAATTACACAACTCCATGAATCCAGATCCCAATGCTCTGCATCTACCAGACACTCCACCAGATCTAGTAGGTCTTTACAGTCTAGATTGTCCACGCTCAACAAACACCTTATCAAAGCCCTGCTGATGCAGAAGCTGCTAAGATTCAGGCAGCCTTCACAGGAAGGAAGGCACAGTTAGAGACAGGAGATGCCCAAAGAGAAGCAGAAGCTGCACACAGAGAAGCAGGAAGAGAGGCAGAAGCTGCACACAAAAAAGCAGAAAGAGAAGCAGAAAGGCAGGCTGAAGCCATCCGCAAAAGGGCTGAAATAGAGGCCTTAGAAAAACAGTGTAAACATGCCACAGCTATGGCAATGTTGAGAGTTCTACAGCAGGTGCAAGTGGGAGTGACAGAGGCAGCATAGGTCCAGTGGACACAGACAGTTATCTTAAATGCACTACAGACTATGTGTTCTACCAAAGCAACAAGCATTCCATTTTATCTGATGTGCCCGAAGCCAGGGGCACTTCCTCAGAACTATTACTCCCAGTGACTACTGCTGTAGTACCTCTCAACCAAGGTCAGTGCGACACACCTTCCCTGCTCAAGCTAACCTACCATATTATGTTGGTAGTCACCAACCTTCAGTCAACCGAGCCTCTGCACCATTGCAACCTCCTGCACTTATGAGCTCTCAAGACAGTTCCTCAGCTTAATGCCCTTGCACCACTGTACGTCCCAATGTCCTACTGTTAAAGTGACCAACACTGTTCAACCAACAGTTCCTCACTTAAAGTCTAAAGATGCAGAAGTGTCACAGGTTGTAAAGTACATGCTTCACAAAGATCTTATCAAAACTGGCCTCACACGGTTTGACGACAGACCCAAGAACTACAGAGGCTGGAAATCCACCTTTAAGTCTGCAGTTGGTGATCTGGACATTACAGCTACTGAAGAACTAGATTTACTCATCAGGTGTCTTGGTCCCAGTTCCTCTGAACGTATTACGCGTCTCAAGGCAGTTCATATTGCTAACCCGGCTGTGGGTCTTAATGCTGCCTGGGACAGACTGGAACATAGCTTTGGCAGCCCTGAAGTCATAGAGGATGCTTTATTCAAGAGGCTGCAAAGTTTCCCAAAGATATCTGGCAAGGACAATCTACAGTTTCAAGAGCTTAGTAACCTTCTTTCTGAACTTCAGCTAGCCAAGGAAGATACACATCTTCCAGGCCTCAGTTATATGGACACTGCCCGTGGAGTTAATCCGATAGTTTCAAAGCTCCCATATGATATCCAAGGGAAATGGACAACAGTTGGATCAAAGTACAAGGAAACAGAGTCTCCTTTCCCCCATTTTCCTTCTTCTGGGAATTCATCACAAAAATTGCAGACACAAAGAATGAGCCAAGCTTCTCCTTTGGAGAGTTCCATGCTCCAGATGCATCCTCTTCTAAGCCTACAAACTTGAGCAGCTCATACAGAGACTGCAGAGGTCCAGTCTCAGTTAAACTGACTGATGTCTTACCTACACTTCCTACAGTTCCAAATAAGGGTGATCAAAGCAAGAAAAACAAAAATCCAAATCGCCAATGCCGCATACATAACAAACCTCACCCACTCAAAAAATGTATTGGCTTCAGAAAAAAAAAATCTGCAAGAATGCAAGGAACTTCTTAAGAAATTTGGGATATGTTTTAAATGCTGTACTTCTTACCGAGCATGTTGCTATGTACTGTAAAGCCATTATAAAGTGCATGGAATGTGACAGTGATGATCATGTACAAGCACTTCATCTATTTCAACATACTTCTACCCACCCACAGTTAATCCTTCTGAGGCAAAGTACGGCGGGGAGAACTTAGAACAATCAGTGGTTCCTACTACAGTTGCCATCACATGTACTGAAGTCTGTGAAGAAGGACTCTGTGACAAATCTTGTGCAAAAATATGCTTTGTCCGTGTATACTCCAACGGTCATCCTGAAAGAGCTGTAAGACTGTACTCTATTCTCGACGAGCAAAGTAATCAATCTCTTGCAAGATCAGAGTTCTTTGACCTGCTCGGCATATCAGGGGATGCCCTGCTTTACACTCTAGGCACTTGTGCTGCCATTATAGAAGTCTCTGTCAGGAGAGCTAGCAGTCTTATAGTGGCTCCTCTGCTGAAATCCTGATACTGGTTGGTAGAGACATACTGAGGGTCCATAAGGTACGTGAATATATCAATGGCCCAAATAATGCTCCATACGCCCAATGCTTGGTCCTATAGGTTGAGTTGTCATAGGTAATGTCAGGAGACCTAACAAGATTACTTCCTTCAAGACACATGTTCTTCCAAATGGACACAATACTTGTTTTGAATCCTGTCCTCATCACTACTGTGTAAAAGAAAGGTTATGCAGTAATAAGCCATTGCAAGTCATCCAAGGCTACAACTATGGCTTAGACTTCTGGGATGAAAATCTTGGCATTATGGTGTCTGATACCACTAGTAAAGATGATCAGTTGGAAGCCACAAGGGAAGACAAGTAATTCTTGAAAATTATGAGTGAAGAATTCTATCAAGACAACTCCAACTGCTGGGTGGCACCCTTACCATTCCATACCCCAAGAATGAAATTGCCAAACAATAAGCAGTTTGCAGAGTCCCGGTTTATTTCATTGGGATGCACCCTAAACAGGAAATCTGCAATGAAAAAGTACTTTGTTGACTTCATGCAGAAGGTGTTTGATAGAGATCATGCTGAATCTGATCTTTCCCTAAAGGGGAAGAATGTAGGTACCTTCCATGCTTTAGTGTGCATCTCCCTCGCAAGCCAGATGAAATCAGAGTGGTATTTGACTCAAGTGTTCGCCATGAAGGTGTTTCTCTTAATGGCGTTCTCCTCTCTCGGCCTAATCTTAATAACCTAATTGGGGTCTTGATCCATTTCAGACAAGAACTGACTGTGGTAATGGCTGACATCCAACAAATGTTCCATTGTTTGTGAAGACAACAGAAACTACCTCATATTTTGGTGGTACCGCAATAATGATGTCAACAAGGTCATAGACTATCAGATGAAGGTACATGTGTTTTGTAACAGCCCATCTCCTGCAGTCGCAATATACAGGTTGAGAAAAACTGCCCAGGAAGGTGAAAGGGAATTTGGGTCTGATGCACGTCAGTTTTTGAAAGAAACTTGTATATAGATGAAGGGCTTAAATCCTTTCCCACATAGGAAGAAGCAATCAATCTCCTTGCCAGTGCACAAGATATGCTGTCTGTATCTAATCTCAGACTTCGCAAGATAGTCTCCAACAGTGTCAGGGTAACTGGAGCCTTTCATTCTGAGGACCATGCTGACAGTCTAATGAACTTTGAACTGAGGTCTAAAATCGCTCTCATGCAATGCAGCCTCGGGCTGCTTTGGAATGTCAAGCAAGACTCATTCATATTTTAAATGTCAGTTTGTGACAAGCCCTTTACCAAACATGGAGTTTTGTCTGTAGTACCAAATAAATTGAAAACTAAACCAAATCAAATGAAGAGAAACCTTCCAGTTGCTCTCCGGTCTAAGTAGTAATCAGCAAACTGTCAAAAACACTCAAACGTCATTATTAATAAAGTGTGGAATACTATTGCTGTCATTTTAATGTTTTTACCAGTTTGCTGATTACTACATCGACCGGAGAGCAACTGGAAGGTTTCTGTTCATTTGCTTTTGTCTGTAGTTAACAGCATTTATGACCTACTAGACTTCATAGCACCCATTACCATTCAGGGCAAGCTACTATTAAGACAGCTCACTTCTGAACATGTGGATTGGGATACTCCTCTCCCCACAGAAAAACAACCAAGACGGGAAACATGGAAGGATTCCCTGAATGCCTTGGAGAAAAGTACAGTTGTGTACACTTACCATAAATGCAGATGTTCGAGCAATTACTACTGGCATATGCTGCAGGATCACAAGGAAAGGCCATCTCAAAGCAGACTATTTCAAAGTGGATAGGCCACTGCATTCGTTTCTGCTATTTTCAACATGGCAAGCCAGTGCCTAAAGGCATTAGGCCACATTCAACCAGAGCTGCAGCCACTTCAGCAGCATTTCTCAAGGGAGTACCAACCAAAGACATTTTGAGGCCGCTACTTGGAGTTCAGTGCACACCTGTACAAAGCACTATCATCTGCCACTCTACTCTAAATCCAGGGCAGGCTTTGCCACTGCAGTTCTGCAGGGCCTCATAGTCGCTCCTAATACTGTTTAGCTCCAGCCTCCCAACCATAGCTTTGGGATCCAATTGTAATGACTGCAACAATGAAACACGAAGAACATAGTACAGTCGTGTACACTTGCCATAAATGTAGATGTTCGAGTGTATTCACTGTTGCAGTCCAGGTTACCCAACCTCCATCCCCCTTTTCTCTCTGGAACTTATCTTTCCTTCTCTGATTTATACACCCTATGTGGTGTAGTTGCTTGTAGATGAAGGTCAAGTTTATATTGGTGCATGTAATTTTATATATATATAAATTTTAGCTACCCTTTTAGGGGACACCTGACATCTGGGGCAAGAAAAACTGAAGAAAATGGTGTCGGCTCCTTCTTTCATACCCCTGACGACCTGACGTCAGGGAAGGGACAACAGCAGCCGACGCAGGACCCAAGACTTTGGAATTCAGGCCGACTGTGGGCAACCTGCCAGCAGGATTACCCAAATGTAATGACTGCAACAGTGAAACACGAAGAACATCTTCAAATACCATGCTGCTACACCCCTACAGGAAGTATCAATGCTTTCAAAAGAGAGAGTCGCATCTTCTCTGATGCTTCCATTGAAGCTATAGCTGCTGTGGCCTATCTGAGTTATAGGATTCATCTAATCCTGTCGGATTTGTCCTTGGTAAAGCAAAACCCACTCCAAACCCTGCTCATACCGTATCAAGACTCACACTTTGTGCAGCAGTGTTAGCCGTTGAAATAGCTGAGCTTATAAATCTTGAAATGGACATGAAAATCCATTCCTTTGACTTCTACGCAGACAGTAAGATAGTCCTTGGATACACAGACAACCAAGCTGGACAGTTCTATGTGTATGTCAGTGATAGGGCGCAACGCATTAGGAAGTTTTCTACTCCCATCCACTGGCATTATGTTCCTACCAACGTCAACCCTGTTGATTGTGGGACCTGTACTGTATCAGCATCTGCCTTTCAGGACATTTCTTGGACATCTATCCCAGGATTTCTTCAAGAGGTTATTACAAACCATGCGGATTCCAAATTTGAACCGATAAACCCTGATTCACACAAAGAAATCAGACCTACCACCATTACACTCACCACTTGTGTGAAATCTAGAATAGGGCTGAGTTCTCATCATTTTCAACGTTTCTCCAGGTGGTCATCTGTTGTACGTGCTAGTGCATGACTTATTCATGTTGCTGACCTATTTGTAAACAAAAACAATCCTAAAGTTCGTCATGGGTGGCACATACATAAAGAACATCCCTCCATCAATGAAGTCTCTCAAGCGGAGCAAACAATTATCCGTAGTACTCAACATAAGGTGTACTCTCAGGAAATACACAGCATTTCAAAAGGGATCAATCTTTAGAAAAAAGTAGCTCTCTATTAACTAAATGCAATAATCAACAACCAGGATTTTCTCAGAGTCAGAGGTCACTTGGGAAGGGCTGATCTCAGCGATATAGACCAATATCCTGTCATTGTTCCATGTCAACATTACTGATAAGACATTACCATTAGCAAGTTCAGCACCAAGGTCGCCAATTTACTGAAGGTGCTATTCGATCTGCAGTTTTGTGGATTGCCGGTGCTAAAAGACGCATATCCTCCATACTTCACAAATGTGTCAAATGTCAAAAACGGAGAGAGAGAGAGACACCAGCAACAACAGATGGCAAATCTCCCACTTGACAGACTAAGCACAGAACCATCCTTTACTTATGTTGGCATGGATGTTTTTGGCCCCTGGTCTGTAGCAAGTTGTAGAACTCGTCACGGAGTTGCTAACAACAAACGTTGGGCCATACTGTTTACTTGTCCCAGCATTCATGCTGTGCACACTGAAGTCATAGAATCTATGGAGACTTCATGTTTTAGTAATGGCTTCAGAAGATTTCTCTCTATAAGAGGACCAGTAAAGCCCCTAAGATCGGACTGCGGAACCAACTTCACAGAGGCAAACAATGATTTGGAAGTAAGGAAATTCTTAATTAGCAAAGGGTGTAACTGGAAGTTCAATCCTCCTCATTCATGTCACATGGGAGGTTCTTGGGAACGCATGATTGGAATCACTTGAAGGATCCTAGATTCGATGATGCCCAGTCTTGCATCTTCCCAACTCGCTCACGAGATCTTATCTTCTCTTCTGGCAGAGGTCTCTGCCATAATCAATGCCAAACCACAAGTTCCAGTGTCTGCGGATCCAGAATCTCCACTATTGCTCACTCCAGCTACTCTATTTACTCAGAAAACTGGAGTAGCGTGTGCCCCTCCAAGGGACCTTGACTGCTCTAGTATTCATAGACAATGGAAATAAGTTCAGCACCTTGCTAATGTGTTCTGGAGTCGTTGGAAGAATGAATTCCTTTCCACTCTTCAAGGTCGCAGTAAATGGCAAGTCAGTAAGCTGAATTTAAAAGTAGGTGATGTGGTTCTTAAGCCTAATTTAAGAGTAGGTGATGTGGTTCTTCTCAAAGACAAAGATGCTCATCGTAACCCCTGGCCCATGGGACTCATTACACAAACTATGCCCAGTACTGATGGAAAGGTTCGGAAGGTAGAGATCAAGGTAATTAAGGAAGGTTCAGCGCAACTTTTCTTCAGACCTGTCACCGATCTGGTGTTATTTCTTTACAAGCATGAAAATGCATCTTCAGATTCTACTACCTGAACTTTGATCTGTTCCCGTTCCTGCTTGCCCAGGTCTTCAGAGGTGTTGGTAACAGCAATAATTCATTATGATGTTTGCATTTATCCTCTTGTTCTCCCCTCCCTCTTGTTTTCCAGGTTCCAGAGGTTAAAGAGGTTCCAAATATATCATGGACATATTGTTATTGTTGTTTGGTGAAATCTAAAGATTTCAGGCGGGGAGTGTCATGTTGCACATGATTGTGTATTTGCTGTTCAGCTAAGAAATTGCCTTTTTTGCCTTTTTTGTATTTTGTCCTAGTTGTTTTCCTGCAGCCTAGCTCTTAGTTAACTCCTCCCTTCTCCCCCATTCTCTTCAGTTGTGTGTTAGACTCCATTGTAGCCACATGTCTATTGCTGGAGTGTGTCAAAGCATCATTCTTTGACCATCGAATGCCATCTTGTATTAACATCTGCACAGTTTGGAAATTAAACCATTTAATGGTCTCCACAGGTGTTATTTCGATTAAGTCACTGTCTGCTAACATTATCTGTGGTGGTGAGTAAACATCTCAATACATCCTGCTGCAGATTAGGAAATTCGACTTGCTATGCACAGCCAGGGGAGGCAGAACAGGGCCAATGAGATGCTCTGACATGTATGGGAAGTATTTTCATAGCATGGGCAGTCTCTGGGTTATGGATATGGTGACGTTTGGCATACCTTTTTAATTCAGATGTCTTTGGAAGACTCAGGCATCTGCAGTAGGGAATCCCATATAATTAAGAATACGCAGCAGTGAAGGATTTGCTTTATAGTTAAGTATACATGTTTTAAACTGTACAGCTTTGTTTGGTTTGAACCCCGATTAATATTTTAGGTTTGTCATCTACCTCCACATCATAATATATACTATGAAATTACTGTATTATTTTTACCTCTTTGTAAAAAGACTTTCCAACTGGCCTGGATCATGGCTGAGAATGGTTTGTCGACCAACCCACATACCCAGTTAACAGTTTATTAATTAAAATAAAAAATATTTGAATGGGAAGCATTATTTTTTCCAGGTAGGTAAATTAGAACTATAAGAAGGGGAGGGGCCTGAGGTGGTCTTTATCGCCGCTTACTGTAAACAGTAGGATAGTTATAGAAAGACTGTTTAACTGTGCATGCAAGTACCATGGAAATGGGATGGTTATTCAAATGAGAGGAAATTTGGAGCTCAGAACATTTATGTAGGAGTGGAAAATATTTTATTTTTGTAGACCACCAAACTAAAATGACGACTATGAGGCACCTGTTGTTGTAGATTAGCTTTGCATTTGCCAGTGACTATATTCGCTTTGAGTGAAAACAGAAGGTTGGGCTAGAGCAGCAGCAGGACAACATAGAAACTAGAACCTGCATACACACACAAGTTAGTGTTCAAATCCAGTTCTATATCTGAAATAATAGTTAAAAGTGCTCCTTAGTGGGTTCCTTGGCATATTTTGTGTTTCCTGAATGAGAGTGATATCTCTCGATTGCAGTCCTTTTCAGGCCACTTAATGGAGAGGTTAGCTAATCTACACAAAGCAAATCAAAATAATGTTTGCATATTCTTCAAAGTGAGGGAACACTTAAGTATTCTGCACTTGATGAATTGGAATGCTGGCAGGTAACAAGTTACCTCAACATCCCTTTCTACCTTACTAATACTACACATTTTAAGTAATGATAAGTTATGCCAAGCAGTACAATAAAATCATCGCAGACATGTGTTGCAATCAGAGCAATATGTAGCAAGATATAAACACATAGCAGAATAAAATGCTAAGTAGTAAAGTATGTTGCAAGAAAACAGCACTTGTAACCTCAAGTACCCAAATACACTTGCTTAAACCACTGCAAGAAAGTTCTGCAAAACAAATCATCCCTTAGTCTAAGAGGAGCTGTTGACAGGAATCACACCATTTTAATTGTTAGAATCATACTTACAATTACAGAAGGAAGACACTGCAGAAGTAATCTGCATGCACTGACACACAAAATAATCAAACAAGTGTGATTCCAACAATGCATAAAAGGCAAATCTAGAGTCATAGTAAAAGTCATAACAGAATATTTTCAGAAGGTAAACAAAAAATGTATTTATTTCTTTAGCCATAAGAAAGGATTACCTACTCCATATCCATGTGGTGGGGGATAGACTATTAATGAGGTGTAAAAAGCAAGCAAGTTGAATGAGGGTGTAACAACGTTACTGGTGGTGCAGAACTGAGTGTTAAATGAAGTCTCCAATAGGGTGCATCATAAGTATATCAGCATGCACACTAGGAAGAGCAGCAAAATGACAACTCACATGTGGAGCTATCAGTTCATTTTTAGCTGATGTTTACAAAGGAAAAAGTAATAAAAAACTGTTCATTGACACCCAACTGCAGGAATACAAAGCAGCATGCAGTGTAATAAACAGGAAAGGGGATTAGTGAAATAGAACAAACAAAATAAAAACAGAATCCCAAAGCTCTGAGTATCTCCCTTGCTTTGTAGTGTAACACCGAGTAGAAGTGCTGGAAAAAGCTGGCCAGACTGTGAACCTTTTTCTGGGGAAGAAGGCATGCATAAAGCATGTGTTCAGTCTGCAACCCAGAAAAACTAGGCTCTGAGAGGGCGATAGGATTTTTTTGAAGCCGATTGTGAATCCCAGTGCTGGAGATGTACCGTACAATGTACATGTTCGAAGAGGCTGCCTGTGGAGAAAGCTTGGATCAGAAGGTGATCCAAGAAAGGGAAAATCTTAATTCCCTGTGTGCGCCAGTGAGCCACAACTGCAGCTAGACACTCTGTAAACACTCTTGGTGCCACTGAAAAAAACAAAGGACAAAGCAGTAAACTGAAAAAGCAATGAGTCCGAGATGAAGCTAAGGAATTTCCTGTAAGAAGGTTCAAATGGGAACATGAAAGCAGGCATCCTTTAGGTCTAGGGACACCAGAACAGCATGAGGAAGAATGAAAGGCAGGAGGGTGGGTAAATTGTGAAAGAAGGGACTTTCAGGGAAGCGTTTAAAAGTGAGAAATTCAGAATGGGTCTCCATTGTCCTTCCATCCTTGGTGCCAGAAAGATTCTAGAATAGAAACCTGTTTGCTTGAAGGAAGTTGTTACCCTTTCTATGGTGCCCCTTTACAGACAGAATGCTTTCCCAAGACATGGCCTATCCTTCTTTGATGAGTCAAAACTCACTAGTCTGTAGTTACCATTTCCCAAAAAGGGAGAGAGAGAGAGAGAAAGACTTTTGGATATTGGGGGGTTAAGGAGAAGGGAAGAGTATTGCAAAGGAAGTCATATGGTTTAATTCAAAGGAAGGCCTCCCCGAAGGAAATTCCCATGTTGTTCGTCTATAAAATTTTTTCTTGGTGTTTTCTTTGTGAGGGGACCTAAGGTCCATCTTAACAAAGGAAGTAGACTTGGCTGTGTAATTTCTATGATACCCAAGCACTGTAGAAAGTAGAACCTGTCTACAGTCTTTTATAGTCTTGCCTTGTAGGGCTTTGAAGAGTCTGGCAGCCTGTGGACCAAACAAGAGATCCTTGTCTAAGGCTGACGCTAATATTTTAGTCTTGAAGTCCTCAGGGATGAACTGACTGTGCAGCCACACATACTGTCTGAATGAGCCCATGACAGCAGCCCTGGAGGAGGCATCCACAGCATCATAACTGCATTTTATACTGTGTCTAGCTATCTGTCTTGCTTGAGACAATAAGGTCTGCATTTGCTGCTTAGAATCTATCTGTTGACTGTGGGACTTGCATAACCTTTTGCAAAGAATGTACTACAGTCTGCAAATACTTGGTCATTTATATCTGATAGTTAACAACTCTGAAATCTCAGGAGGAGGAACTGTAGACCTTCTTTCTCAATTTATCCATAGACCTACTATCCCTCTCAGTGGGAAGTGCATTAGCACCGGGAAGCAGATTAGGTGGCTTACCTGAGGAAAGGGAGATTGCAGCAGGGTCAGACACAAGAAGCTTAAACAGTTATTGAAGGTCATCAGGTATCCTATAGAACCTGTCTGGTCTTTTAGTGCCAGTGGTTGAGAATCAGGAGCTGAACATTTTGGCTGAAAGGTGTCCTGGTATGTGCCTAGAACTGAAGGGACTGCAGAAGGCTAAAGTATCTTTCTTTTGCTTAGATTGCCAATCAAAATGTCTCATCATGTTTTGAAAAGAATCTCCAAAAGAGGCCTCTTCAATGGAGGAATCTGGAGAAAGGGAGACCCCTGCATCTGAACAGAGCTGTGATGGAGAATAAACTTGTGAACTGTAATCCAGAGAGCTTGTTCATTTTCAGAGGAAGAAAAATCTTGGATGTGTACTTGTGAGGCCTGAGGCACCTGGGTCAAAAAAGGAGAAGGTTTCAGAGCCATGATATTTTTAAATAAGCCCTGAGAAAAGTCACATGCCTAGTTGTGGGGGTTCGGACTCCTGGTGTACTTCAGAGTATGTGGAACCTCTCCGAGACTAGTATTTAGGGGGTTCCGTGTGGTCTCTGAAATGATTAAGCACGGTCTGTCCGAGCTACATGCACTCTGTAATGCCTCAGGAGCCAAATCAGCCTCTAAAAAGGGTCTCAAGTAGTATGAAGAGAGGATATCTGAAATACCAAGGGATCTAACCTCAGCTCAGAAATGTTAGACTGCAAATTGTCTTGGGGGCCCTTGAATTTCTTCTTTGGCAGAATGACAACATCTCATGCTGGGCTTCTACCATCTTTGTATGGGCCAGGTGTTTCAGATGCTGTGTTTGAATGAACAAGTTAAGGGCAGAAAGCCTCGACCTAAGGGTTTTTGGGACGTCGTGTTCTGGGCCTAAAGAAAAAAGAGCACTTAAGTGTGCAAGTCCTTGTATGGAATCTGCCTACAGCACATATACTATTGATGTGCTGCATACCACTGTAAAAACATGTCTATTGTAATTTGTGTGTATACCGATCATGTCTAAATATCTAAATGTATTTGCAATTTTTCTATGTGGAGCTTTTCTCCCTGGGTCTCTGCTGAAAACGGGCCTTTTCGGCTCAGACACACACCCTGGGGGAACAAATGTAAAATAAAAAAATAAATAAATAAATAAACGTAGTCCAAAATGCAAAAAAGAAAGGTTCCCTAAAAAGGCACTTATCTGAGAACTGAACAAACAAAGCAATGGTACCAATGACCTAATGTACATCAGTACGACGGATACACAACCTGCATTCGGGCTGGAGGTGAGAAAGTCTGAGAAACTCATGCATACAGGAGTATGACGCATATGAACTGAGGTCACACATCAGACATACACCCTCGGGAAGGTAACACTTTGGTACCCTAGTCAGATGTCAGCAAATGAAAACCCATATGTTAAGAAAACTAGAAGACAAAGAAAAGAGGGACAGTATTTCTAGTCTTTTCTGGTAGCCTAGGGGTTTTAATTCTATGATCCTCTTTGTAAGGAACCTCTGGGGCCTTTCTAGCTGTTTGATATCTCTAGTGAAGTATACAAAGGAGGTATTGTATTCAAAATCAGCGCTGAACACTTACCATTTTTATATGTATTTTATTAAAAAGTTTTAATCTTCTGCAGTCTCTGTTTACATCCATTATTGGTTTTATTGACAGTATACTGGTTTAAAGTATTGAAGGATAGACAGTGCATTGGATTCACCTATTACTTTGTGTGGACTTTATATTTTTATTTATTTATCCTTTGTTGACCAGCTTAGTCCCACTAGGCTAACAGCATCTTTGAAGGGGAGACCCAAGGGGTATTTATACTACTAGGTGAAATTTGTCCAGGGCATGGGAACTTTCCCTACTCATCACTGTTGGAAGTGAGACCCATTTTGCAGGAGCATTTCCTGTTTCCATTCTAAGCAAAGAGGTGGTCCAAATAAACAGAATGGCAGATGCAGATAGAAGGAGACAATGTAGTGGTAAAAGAAATGGAGAAAGCAAATCCAAACCAGAGAATATGTGCAGGATTCTAAGGAGATGTTTCAAAGAAATCTGTTTGATTGAGATGGGTCTGCAAATGATGGATGTATAATTACAACCTTCCAGTCAGGATGTCTGAAGGATGGTTTCTTAAAGAAATGGTGATGCAGAGTGACTCAGACAATAGAGAAGATATTTCCTGGGGGAACATAATAGAGAATAATGCAAAAGGAGGATGCAAAGACAATCGAGAAGTATAGTTGAGTGGTGACATGGAAAAAGAAACACAAGCAGAGAAGGTAAAGAAGGCCAAAGAGAAGAAGCAGAAAAGGAGGCAGAATAAAATGAAAAACAGAACTACATGGTAAGGATTCAAAGTAAAGAAGACAAAGAAATGGGCAAGTGTGAAGTGTGGGACAACTTAATACCGTGTTTGGATGTAAAAGCACATGAGATAACATTAATTCTTATTAAGAGACAGACATTTTGACATTATATTTGTGACTCTTTCAATGGAAAACTTTGTTGGCGAATATGAAAAAAGAAAGACTAATCCATGGAATATTTATGTGATGAAAAGTATTTAACAGGGAAGCAAAAAAGAAAATAAATGTACAGTTTTTAACATATGTAGAAAAGGAGACTTTGAAAGGATATTTGAAAACTTTATGTAAAGAAATACTCTAAATTGCAAAACTTTATGAAAGGGGTTTATGGACTGGTGTATGGGATTGTAATATTGGGTTAAAAACAGAAACAGAAAAAAATATACATATACACCAAGCATGATAAATGTGGAGGGGAATACGGGTCTCACTTTCTTTTTTATGGAAAAGAACATTTGATAAATAACTGTGATAATAGAAAATGCTGTGTTTTGGGGAAAATGGGACATGATTCAAAAAATGGGAATTGAAATGTTATAAATGTAACAAAACTTGACATTTATGGATGGACTGCAAAACTGAAAATAGTAAAGAAAGAAAAAATGAACAAAGAGAAGAAATTTAAGAAGTAGTAAAAGTAGCAGGAATAGAAGACAAATTTGATGAAAAATAGTAAAGAGGACATAAAGATTGGGGGCTGATATAATGGTTAAGGCATTGTCTCACATGCACAAGGTATAGTGTTTGATTCTCACCTTTGGCTAGGCTTAGAATGACCTATTAAAAAGGCTAGCCTATTAATTAGCTATGAATTTATGAAACCATGAATCAAAGGAAAAGGGGAAATGAAAATTCTAGAGTGTTTTCTGTAAATGTGAATAGTATTAAGAGGATGGTAAAAACAGGATTTTAGAGTAGTGTAATACATGTGATACATATGTAATTATATTAGAAGACACAAGATTTTTAACAAATGAAGAAAGATTACAAGCAGAGAAATTATGGATAGGAAAGAATCTAGAATTTGGGAAATGAGAGATGTTCGGGAACACATGTATTCTGTAGAAATATGCTACAGATATAAGATGCAACCTTCAGCAAAAATGGGAAGATTAGATATTGTAGACTTAAAATGTAAATAACAAGTGTTTACAATTCTAACATTATATACTTATTCTAATTGTAAAGAAAGGGAAAGCTTACTTCATCAGATTTTAGACTATAGTGATAATTATGATTATTATAACAGGGGACTTTAATTGCGATTTAAGAGGCAAGGGTAAAAAGAAAATAACTGATATAAGAAAAATGTTAGAAATTATAAGATGCAAGTTAAAACTTTGGGAAAAAAATTCATGGACTTACAAAAGGGATAGTATAGAACTGACAGATTATCTTACAGTAACAGAAGGTTTAGTTTTAGGATTAGGGATGGTGGTTGAAATAGGATTTTCTGATCATCTTGTAAAATGGCTAGAGATAGAGGAAAACAAAGAATATACAGGAAAGGCAAATAAATAAAAATGATAAATGAGATCATGGAATGAAGAAGGAAAGAGATTAGTAATATAGTTATGGAAAGATTACATTATTATGGGAACATATAAAAATTGGTTTGAATGGTGGATGACATTTAAGGAAAACTACAAAAATGTATTTTACAGTGGCAATATGTTGTGATAAAAGCTAAGAAATAAGAATATAAAATAACATAACAATGCATTGGATGACTTACAACATAATGATAGAATGTACTTTGACAAAGAAAAGGAATTATATGAAAAATAAAAAAAAACAAGAATAATTATATAAGCAAAGCTATTTTTGCAAGGAAAAAAGAGAAGTACCGAGTTAGACACATTAGTAAAGGAATGTGGTAGCATAATGACAGAAATAAAATTGTAAAGGTGAAATAGAAAGAATGCAGGAAAAGATTATGAAGAGTGTAGTGCAATGTGTACAAAAATGTTTGAAAAAAAAGGTAATGAAAAAACACGAGAAGCAAAAAAGGCTAATAGAAAAAGAGAATCAAGAGTTGGAAAAGCAGATTTCCTTAAATAAGCTAGATAAAGTATTAGGACAAATGAATATAGATTCAGCTACAGGCCACGATGGAAGTGAGTATGAAATGTATAAAATTTTAAGGAACTGGGAAAAAATATTTTTTAAAGATTTTGAATGAATGGTTAAATTAAAGCTTTAGATATACAGAATTATATAGTAAAATACTTAAATTCATATGGAAGAAGGAAGATAGACAATTAAAAAATAGAAATAGTATTGACTCATAATGATTGTATTTTTATGAAAATAGTGCAAAAGAGATTTGAAACTAAAATGGAAAATAGTATATTTAGTACAAATGGAAAGGGTTGTCAAGAATTATTAATGACGGTTACAGAAATTGTGGATGATACTATGAATAGAAAAGAAGGAGCAAAAAAAATCATGATAGACATTAATAAGGCATTTGACACAACTGGACAAGAAATCTTATGGATAAATATAAAAGAATATAATATACGTGAGAAAGTTAGAAAATTCTTATTACTCTACACTGATATATATAAAGTAAAAATACTTGTAAATGGCTGTTTAAGCCAAGAGGTACATATGAGAAGAGTCGTACAAGACAAACCAATGAGTTGTATACTCTTTGTATTAGCTATGAAAGGGATAGTATGTGAAATAAATTACAAAATGAAGGAGGTGGGGTATACAACACCTAAAAGGTTAAAAATTCAAGTTTTGTTAACATTTTCAGATTACATTATAATAATTGCAAAAAAATCAAAATTTGGATAAAAGTAATATTTTACACAAACAAGTGTCTAGAGGTGATAAGAAATGGCTTTAAATAAAGACAAAATATTTAGGTGATGTAAAGATAAGGTATACATTTTACAATGAATGAAATTTCTGTGTCAAGTAAAAAATTTGGAAATAAAGATGCAAGTAGAATTCCATGAAAAAAAAAGAAATTAAACAAACCTCTGTTTTCTGGAGAACATATTAAATTACCATTCAGAGAAAAAAAGGCTTACTTGATGAATTCAGTAGTGATGGGAAAACTAGCATACTTAGCAAGAGTATTTATGTTGCCAACAGTATTTTTTAAGAAATTACTGCAGCTATTCTTTTTCCATTTACATGGGGTTCTAGATTAAAACCAAGTAAAAAAGAATTTTGTACTTAAATAAAGAGGAAGGAGGTTTAGGGTTAATTAATCCAGTGGTACACGCGGCTTTGCTAAATTAATGCAAATTGTTAAAGTGAATACATTAAAAAGATGACAGATTAGTAGTAAAATTGTATAAAACCAAGTATGACAATTTTTGGTGTATGGTAAAAAAAGGAGTAAAAGTGAAAAACCACATATAAAAGAAGAAATAAAATGTTACCAAGAAAAAAACATTTGTGTGGAAAATAAAAATTGACAATATAGAAAAAGAAAAGTATGGTAAAAGAATGTAATGATAAAACATTACTATTTAAAACCATGGGGAATATACCAGATGAAACCATTAAAACTATAAAAATAAGCAAATGGTGTAATCAGAAAGGAGAATGTCAAAATGGAGACTGGTAATTGCCAATAAAAGGAAATATGCCACACTGAAAAGAAAAATTATAAAATATTTATTTTACATTTGTTAACCAGGATAGTCTGACTGGAACTCATTTTCAGCAGAGGATCAGGGAGAAAAGATCCACATTTAGACACTTAGGTGGTTTACTATCACAATCTCACAACTGACTAGTGTGAGTGTTCATAAATGCAACCTGAAATGTTGTAAAATGCAATAACCGATCATTCACATAACCAAAAGTGGGAATTAAGGAAAGTTGACAATTCAGGAATGTCGACTTTACCGAAAATACCTACACTTCCAGTTATCTAATATGAACATTTTGCAGGGGGGCAAGCCCCCCTGCACCCACACACCCACTACTACTTATATATGCAAAGTCCGAGATTGCACTACAGTGAAGGAAAAGGATAAATTTCCCGATCCTCACTATAGTGCGATCTCCATTCAAAATAACAAATCCACAAAAATGAATGCACACTAGCATTTGCTCTTGTGGATTTGTCATTTTAAAAAAATCAACATTTTGACATCTCAGGAAAATGCCTTTTGCCCTTCCAAGGTTGCGTAACTGATGTACGACATTTTGATGGCAACCCCATTTAGGTACACACAGATAAATTGTAATTTTTACAATAATGTTAGTTAAGACTTGAAAATGCATTTAGGCACATACAAAGATAGAATACAATTTCTAAAACAAATATTAGTTAACACTGTACATAATACATTATAAGCAGATCAGAGTTGAAAAAAATGGCTAGTTGCTGAGAGTTTTGCTTAAAATTTGACAACTTCAAAAATATTTAAATATATTAAAGTTTTACAATGTATTTAACAATACATTCCTTGAGAAAATAATAGCTGACATATTCAGCATTTTGTTAATATGAGAATAGGTTTACACTAGATTATATAAGTAGGTTTACTTAGAGAAGGGGAGAAATAGCATAGAAGGTTTGTGAAGTTATAAACTTTAAAAATTAAAAAAGTTTTAAAGTTAGACAGAAAAAAGAACAGTGTAAGGTTAGGGGAGGGGATGAGAATTCTTGGTGAGGTTTGATAGGTCTATGGGGGAAAAGAGAGACTACAGAGAAAAAGGAAGGTGGGGCAGAGGTAGAGGGGGGTTAATATGGAGTTAAGCATGTGCAGAGCCATGAATTATTTTGGTGCACTGTTAGAGAGGCTTTAAAAAGTGGCAGGCTGGGGGTTGATCTGGTGGTTGAAAGGAAAGAATTCCATAGTTTAGTAACAGAATAAGAGTAAAAACACTGGCTTGGGTCATTTAGAAGGTTTGACTATTTCTAGCAAGTTTTTGTTTTCTGATCCAAGTGATCTGCTTGGTATGTAGTGTCTGACAAATTTATCCAGGGCAGGGCAAGCAGTGGGTTTGTAAATTAAGTTATGTACATTAGATAGCTAGATATAGGTTAGCTGGTTGGAGAGTTCAAGCCAGCTTAGTTCCTGTAGTGGTTTACAGTCAAGTATATCGTATTTGGAGTTAGTTGCGAACTTTTTTATAGTACTGGTCCATTTTTGTCTTGGCGGAGTTTTGTAGGTTGGTGAGTATACAAGAACCATAAAATAGAGAGGGGAGAAGAAAGATTTTTGCTAGGGTAGTCTTGGTTGTGGTAAGGAATTGCCTATATCTGTACAGAAGCCCTAGTTTTTTATGGGTTTTCTTTATGTTTTGCTGGCGATGAAGGTTGAAGGTGTTAGTTAAAAATAATTACAGAATTTTGTTTCTAGCACTCTTTCAATGATAATGTTGTTGTCTGAGTGGATGTTTAATTGGTCGGAGCTCAGGGTGTTATTTTTGGGTTGAAAGACTACGTTTTTTTTTTTTTTTTTGGATTCAGAAAACAAATTGGCATCTGTTTACTACAATTCAACTGCACTGAAAGGTTTTCGAGTAATACTGAGTAGTTTTGGGAGAGTGCAAGAGGTGCAAATTATGGTGGAATCATCTTCAAACATAATTAGTGTAAGAATAAATGAAATTATCTTTACCTTGTGGCAGCTGGGTGGGATATTAATTGAACTTCAGTGGCCTATGGGCAGTTCTCACTGAAGGTGTGTGTACTCTTGGCAGCCACAAGGTAAACATACAGAGTTTCATTTTCATAATAGTTTTATTTTTTGTTCTTTTACTTTAGATAGGGAAAGTAGGCAAAGATGTCAGCGGAAGATTACGGCAAGCTGACAAAGAACCAGTTGGCCAAGGTGTGCAAAGCCAAGGACTGCAGCATGCCAACCTGACTAAAGAAGAAATGATTTCTGCCTTAATCACAGCTGCAGCATGGACCGGCAACCAGTCTGGTGATATAGATGTGCAGCCTTCAGTAAAAGTGCAGTTCACCTTTTCCTCAGAGGACTTAAACAGGCTTGAACTGGAGGCCAAATGTTTGGAATTAAAAACAGCAGAGAGACTTCAGCATTTGGAGGCTGAAGAAATTAAGAGACTGCGACAGGCAAAACAGATGGAATTAGAATCAGCAAAGAGACTGCTGCGTTTGGAGGCTGAAGAAAGGGAGGAACAGTGCCTACATGAGAGGGAGATGTTGACTCTTTGTCAGGGTCATGGAGGTAATGGGGAAGGGAATAACTGAATCTCAGAAGCAATAGAGGTCAGTATATTTCTTCCGCAGGTTACAAATGGTGATAATATAATACTGATATGTTCCTTACTTTATCCACTTTTTTTCTTCCTTGAGAATAGAGTTACTAGAAAATTTACATAATGTTCTGTAACAATTTTTGTATTCAACGATTGAAATGTTATGTAATAATCTGCTATTACTTTTTGTACATGCATTTATATGTTAACCATTTTATGTTTATGTTTTATCTTTTTGTTAATCTTTTCAAGTGGAGCTCATCTCCCCGGGCCTCTGCTGAAAATGGACATGTATCGAGTTAGACTAGCCTGGTCAACAAATGTAAAATAAATAAATAAATAAAATTATAGTTTTATTCATACATTGGAAAGAGTATGTGAAAAGCATAATGTTGACCAAGGGCTCTGTGTACGGTTCCTGACCATTTTACTCCATGGTAAAGCTGCAACTGCTGTTTCTAAATTGTCTGATACTGATTTTTTAAACTATTACAAAAATAAAACAATGTTTATTGGAATGTTTTAAGTTAACACCTGAAGCTTACAGAAAAAAAGTTTTGTAAGCATAAACCCAAGGCAGATGAAAGTATATGTGATTACATTGCCGAGTTCAGCACTTATTTTCATAGGTGGGTGAGTGGATGTCATGTCACCAAATCTGACAGGCTGGCTGAGGGAACAAGCCCACAGCACTTTACCTAAGGACATGAGAATCTGGTGAAAAGGGGATCTCTACTTAGCAAGCAGGGCACCATTGCTCGAGAAGGGGATACCCAGTGCTGCACATGGATGTAAGGGAACCCATCCTGGGCAGCCTAAACTACCCCAACAAAGTCCACCAGTAAAAGGGGAAGCCACTAATGCAGGTTCACAGCCAGGATCAAGGGGTTAGATGTTTTAAATGTAACCAGAGGACCCGTGAAGCATACGAATGTCCACTGAAGCAAGGTGGAGAACAAAAGGGGAGGGATCCAGCAAGTGGGAATAACAGCATGCTAGTGGTAAGTTGTCTGGATACAACTGGGGTGCCAAACTACCACCGGAGTTTGTATCCTATCTTAGTGGATGGAAGACAGGCTACTACTAAGAGAGAGACAGCCTCTGACATAACTACTGTGAAGCCTACAGTGGTTAAAGAGGAGCAGTACTTGCTTGGTGCACTACAGTCAGAACTTTAAGAGGGACCCCATTCCAAAAACCTTTGGTCAGAGTTCACCTTTACTGGGAGGGTGGAAAAAGAAGCAAGAGGGTAGGTATGTTTGAGGATATCCCTACAGATGTCTTAATAGGGTATGATTTTGATAATGCAGTACCTTGCGTGCATGCAGTTACATGCAGTCAGGCTTGGAGACAAACATCTGTGTCTGGTACATTGGGGGAGACCCAGACAGATACCACACCTGAAGCCGGGGCTGGTGATGTGGCTATTTAAGGGAGGGAACTACCCTGTAGTAGTGAGCTTGAAAATGAGCCACAGCTTCTAGTAGATACTGATACACACATACATGCATACATGCAAATGTTTCAAACACTGGCATTAATGCCCTTCTAGCTTGTCAATATACCAAAACACTTGTTCCCATAATAAATGTCTAGACTGATCTTAAACATAGCTAAACAAGTACTTGCTTTAATGTAATTTGGTAGTCTGTTCCAAGCATCAGCTACTCTGTCAGAGAACCAATTAGTACACTCCTCATTCCTACAGAATCTTCTACATAGGTTATCTGATAATTCCCTAGTACTTTTTGATAACCCCAACCATTCCCAGAGGTAGTTGTCCCTAAATGCCCAATATACCTGTATAAGATCTCCTCTTAAATATCTGTAAGAGACACTGTACAACTTCAGTTATTTTAGTCTTTCATAATAACTTAGATTTTCACATCCATGGATGCCCTTAGTACATTTCCGCTGTACTCTTTCCAGTTTATTCATGCTTGTTTCCTATAGGGTTTCCATATTATTATCCCATACTCAAGTTTGGGTCTAATGTAACTAACAAACAATGACTTCATTATGTTTGATTTCCTAGACTTTATAAATCTTTTTATACAACCTATAGTTCTACAACTATCATTAGCTAATTGGTTGATATGATTAGAAAAACTCATATCCTTAAATGAGTCTACAGTTTCAATCACTGTGTGCTGTATTAAATATTCACCTTTCAGTTTATGTCTCCCAAATCTCATATGCTTAGTTTTTGATATATTTATCAGCAAAGAATTCTCCTGTACCAAAATGGTCAATTTAGTCAAATTATTTTGCAGACATGCCTTATCTGTAACATTTGTAATCAGTTTACCCAATTTCAGGTCATCAGCATATAGACTGTAGAACACC
Organism: Protopterus annectens; assembly: GCF_019279795.1. Taxonomy (NCBI): domain Eukaryota; kingdom Metazoa; phylum Chordata; order Ceratodontiformes; family Protopteridae; genus Protopterus; species Protopterus annectens. The sequence goes on from NC_056725.1 coordinate 27,947,574, forward strand.
TTAGATGACAGTAATATTCTCCAAGGACAGAGGTGAGGGGTAGTACACAGGCTGTAAGGCACTTGTCTACTTTTTGGCACTGAAGATACCAGACTTCCGTTAGAAACAGAGCTGGAAAGGGTCACAAAGGTAGAGTTGAGACAGACTCAGCTTTTGGACCCTTTTAAGGGAGATAGCTAAGGAGGCACCTGATTATCAGTGAAAAGAAAAGTCTGTATACTAGAATAAAGGGTTACTGTATACAGAGTGGACCCCTGAGGGATGACTACAGGATGAGGTAATACAGCAGTTGGTAGTGCCCAAAGCATACCATCTGGCACATTCCTTTTGCAGATAAGGGCATAAAGCATACCAAAAGACGTATTATGCAGAGCTCTTATTGCAAGGAATGTAACAGGGTAATGGAGGACCTGTGAGCAGTGCCAAAAGATAGGCAAGGCAGGGGACAAGGGAAAATTTATTTATTTTATTTTATTTTACATTTGTTGACCGGGAAAGTCCGACTGGACACATGTCCGTTTTCAGCGGAGGCCCGGGGAGAAAAGCTCCAATAGTACAAAGTAGGTTACAACAATATTTGACAGATAACATACGATTGTAGTTATACATTTCATACACAGGTAAGAAAAAGTTACATTAGTATGTACAATAACAATTATTAAAAGAAACAAACCGTCATATAGCTAGTTTCAGGTAGAGAGTAGATGGCTTAAGGCTTAGGTGGATAGTAAATTTACTGAGGAAGTGGAGGGGGAGCTTTGGATTAGTCTGGATTAGAACATTGGCAAAGCCAGTGGGATTTGAAGTGGTGGGAGAGGCCTTTCTTGAAAGTATTTAGGGAGGTTGAATCGGTGAGACTAGGTGGAAGAGAATTCCATGTTTTGCCCACTGTGTTTGAAAACAGAGAGTCACCTCCTGAGTTACAGGATTTGATCGTCTGTGCAAGTAAGCTGTGAGATGATCTTAGTCTATTTAGATTTGTGTAAGGGGTAATTAATCCACTCAGACCGGGAGTGTTTTCAGGTTGAGAGAGTATTTTATAAGCAACTATAAGTTGCTTCTGTAGGAGTAGGTTTGGTAGCTCCTTTGAAGCTTTTGCCTGTGACTGAAAAGCCATTTCATAGGGTAGCTATCAATATTGTGAGGCCTCTGAGTACCCCAAGTTCCACAGGGAATTAGTATATCATGGTGGTAATATACTATGCTACTAGATACCCTAAGGTGGTAGCTCTGTCCTCCATCGAGGCAGAGAAGTTGGCAAATGCTTTCTTAGAGATTTTCTGAAGAATAGCTTTCCCAAGAGAAATACTGACTGACAGAGGTGCCAATTTCATATCGCACCTGCTGGCTTGTCTGTGGAAGCGCTGTGGGGTGAATCACCTAAAGACCATCCCCTACCCCAAACTAATGGTCTTCTGGCCAGGTTAAGCTCTACACTAAAGGCCATGCTACGAGGCATTTGCAAACCAGTTTAAGAGGGACTGGGACAAATGTTTCCCCCATCTGCTGTTTGCATCCAGAGAGATACCCCAGGAAACCAGAGGTTTTTCACCTTTGGATATGATTCGTGATGAGTGGAAGGGTGACTGTGAATCCCACAAGGAGTCTGTTGTGGCATATGTCCTAAACCTCAGAACAAGGCTTAGGGAGGTCATAGGCTTAGCCCAGTAGAAACTGGCAGGAGCCAAAAAGCAGAAAAAGGTCTGGTATGACAGGAATGCACAGGCTTGAGAGTATGCTGTGGGCAGTAGGTTATGGTGCTCATTCCTGTCAGACACAATAAGCTGCAGGCAGCTTGTGATGGACTGTTCAAAGTGGTAAGGAAGGTCAGTGATGTTAATTACATGATAAACCTGCTAGGCACGAGGCAGGGGCACAAACTGTAGCATGTTAACATGATGAAGCCATACCATGACAGGGAGGCCCACGTGCTGAGTATCTGCAGTGGATGGCAGGTGGAGTCTGCCCCTGTTACCAAAAAGCAGGTAAGGGCATTCTTGTGGACATCGGGGTACTATAAAAGTTTGTTCCCAATTGTAGTACAATAGCTGCTCCCCTCACAGACCTGACAAGTCAAAACAGGCCAGATAAGGTAATGTGGACCCTAGCTTGTGAGCAAGCATTCCAAAATCTTAAAGGGGCTTGGAGACCCCCATTGTTAGCCAGTCAAGATTACAGCAAAGAATCTGTTGTGCAGGTGGATGCTTCAAACCATGGGGTGGGGGTTGTACTCAGCCAGGTGTCCTCAGAGGAAGAATAACACCCAGTTGTATATCGCCGCTGTAGACTCCAACCCAGGGAGGAATGTTATGCCATGGGTACTGCAGAAACCTCAGCCCTATCTTTATGAAGGGAAATTCACTGTGGTTACAGACCACAATCGCTTAACATGGCTACATTGTGCCAGCCAGCAAAATGCCAAGTTATTAAGGTGGAGCCTAGGGTTGCAGGCATATGACATGACAATGCAACAGCATTGTGGGGTCAGTAATGCCAGGTATAGGTTAATGTATTCCCAGACAGGTCCATTTCTCTCAAGCAATGTTTTTCCAGGGCCACTTGAAAAACTAGCTTAAGTCTTCAAAGGGGGGACGGATGTGATGATTTGAGGTAATGCCATCTGTGCCAGGGAGTGCATGTATAACATATGCCAGCATAGCTAGCTGGAGTTTTGTAAACAATTTTATGCAACTTCACTATTATACTGATTGATACAGATGCTTGTGCTAAAAATGTACTTGCAAAGTTGCTTGTGTTGAAAATGCATCAGTAGTGGGTCTTGTTGGACAGAAAGGAGATAGAAATGTATGTCAGACAGTATTATTATAAATGATTAAATATATATATGTTTTAACAGAGATTTCTGGAAGGAAAGAAGTCAGTCCAGCTAATTTTGGAAGATAGGTTGAAAATTAAATGGGTTGGTTTAGGCCATAAAGATTTTACGTTACAGGTCTGATTGCAACCAGACACAAAAATGTCCAGGAAAACCACAACTAGGAATCTTGCTATAATTGTGCTTAGGGGTGAACTAATTGCTACCCTGAAACGGTGGAAGTTTTTGGAATTGTTTTACATCTTTCAGGTGCTGCAACAAATCTTAGCAAAGCTCTGGGTGTGTACTGTACCAGAGTCAAGTGACCAGATGTGATGTCATTCTATAATGAGCATTGAAATTACCTTTTTTTAGATACTATCAACTGAGATTCCAGAACTTTCACAGCAGCACTTTGGAACCTGTCAGTAAAGATCTCACACAGATATCTCACACAACCTCACACCTCATCTTGCCTTGCTGTAGTAAGCAACTCAGCACTCATCATCTTACCTTGCTTTAGTAAGTAACCAAGGAACAGTAAGTCTTTAGTCAGTCAGGAAAATATAATGAGATTAGTTGAGTATTGTTTTCTGCATCTGTGTGAATCTTTCCAACTGTATTATTTTTTGGATCCCTTTCTGAGCCTCAAAATCCCATATGATTGAAACTGATATTTGCAAGACAAAAACACCGAACTGCTGAATTCCTGAAGGGCAAATGTTTTCCAGGGTAAGCAAACACTTGCCTAACATTGTCCTTTTCTCCAATGTAGTGTGATCTGGGAGTTGGTATATATAGTTAGCGGGTATGGGAGGGCACATCCCCCTGACATTGAGGGATGTGGGGGCTGTATCCCCCCACCTTGTGGGTTTTACTTACTATAGTGTGTTTTTTTGTTTAATTTTAGGTAAGTGCTTACTTACCCTGGGAAAAATTTACTGTTCAGGAATTCAAGGTTTTGAGATTTTCGTCTCGTGAAAAAAATCAGTTTTGATTATATGGGATTTCGAGGTTTAGAAGTAGATCCTATTTTTTATATCTCCTGTGATTGACACTCTGGTGTTTACTATAACTAGATATTCAGTATTCTCATGGTTTCTATTTTATTATTTATTATTAAATGTTTCTATACCTTTCATTGTGGCTGGTCTTTTAGAGAATACTTTACCTAAACATCTTAAGAGTATTTATGCTTATTTTAGTGCCACTCCTGAAAGCCTTGCTGCAGTGGTCAAACTCTACATTTGTATTAGTTCTAATTGTACTCAGTGTAACTGGGTACTCTTGTAAGAGCCTTAGAGTAGCTCACTGGTGGCAATGTAATTTCCTTACAGTCTGAGAAGAGAGGGCACAGCTTGTAAATCTATGCTAATCTTTCCCAGGTAGATGTGTGTGTGAAAATTAATATCCAAGTGTGTGTGTGTGTGTGTGTGTGTGTGTGTGAGAGTGTGTGTGTGTGTGTGTGTGTGTGTGTGTGTGTGTGTGTGTGTGTGTCAGCTGCTAGGTACAGGGACAAAGAGCTCCAAAGTGGTCAGCATGGACTCTTGATTGGGGCCTGAAGAGAGAATATCTCTGAGTACCCATTTTTGCTCCTAGTGGCCATCCCTCACCAATTTCAGTGGTTAGGATTGATGCACCTTGATTACTGGCCTGGAGTAGGGACTGTCACAGTTTACAGTGTCAAGAAGAAGAAACTACATGTGTTTTTGAAATGTAAAAGAGTAAAAAAGTTATGGGAAAAATTATGTAAAGAAGACTTTTTTTAAAGATATAAAAAAAGGATAAAATAAACATGGATATGATTAAATATGGACAGTATAAGAATAAAAGTAAAGAATAGACAAGTTGTTTTATGTCATACTGGATATATGGAATGAAAGAATAAATGAAATTATGTTTAACAGTAACAAGAATATTAAGTAAAATCAGATGGTGTTTATGTAAAAAGGGGTGGTGGTTTAATAGGGATGAAAATTTATTATGATTGCAAAGGAAATTATGAACGTGTGTAAATAGCTTTGTATAGCTATATATTTGTACATTTGGCGATATTTGTAAATACATAAATATGCTGTAAATAAGAGTTCTGTTTTGTATATAAAGGACCCTCCACTCTTTTCTATAGGTGCCATGGTATCTTTTACATCTACCTGAACTACCACCTACCTTAAGCAGATTGGGCCATAATTTAATGTTTTATCCAAAGGACAGAATACTCATGAGTATAGCACCCCTCTTATGCTGCAATGCACTGTCAGCAATCAATCTACCTGGATGGGAACAGAACTCAAAGCCTTCTTCACCAAGGATGAGTGTACTACCTGTTGTGCCACTGATGCTGTTACATCATCATTTTTGGCTCTAGATAATATTGGTGATCAGATGTGTCAAACAGGATTTCCTGACAACCCAAGTACCTAGGTCTCTGCATTGTTTACTTTGAAGTGAGTATTGCAAATGTTGCATGCAGGAGGGATGGTTTGTCTGCCAAATGCAGTCATGTTATTTTTTTAGCATTTAATTTAAGCCCATTTCAATACACCAGACAAGTGTAAATTCCTCTTAGAGGGCTTCTGTGTTAGTGGGGGATTTGACAATGATTCATAGTTTGCAGTCATTTGCAAACTTGGTTAGCCATAGGTCTTAGTTTTTATTATGCAGGTCAGAGAAGAAAATCCTGAACAAAAGCAGCCCAGTCACTATGCCCTACAGGACACCACTAGTCATCTTCATGTTCTTCCTGATTATGTCCCTGTCACGTGCACCATGTGAGTTCTGTCTTTTAAACAATTAGATATTAATCTTATCACATAGGGTTGCATCTGTATTGCATTTAGTTTATTAATTAAACTAGCATGGGGAATGGTGTCAAATGCCTGAAATCAATGTAGGCAATATGAAGTGTGACCAGTGTCAACAGGTTGTGATACCTTTTCAAATTCAAATACCACCTGGTTCTTTAGACAGGCTCTACCTTTTACAAAACCAAACTTCTGCAGATCCAGCCTGATTAGTTTTTTAATGTCGGTAGTAATTAAGTCTGTTTTAATGTGTTCATTGGCCTTTTAAATGAGACTCATTAGGCTGATGGGCATATAATTTCCTGGGCTGGCAGTAGAAGCACCTTTATGGAGCAGCATCACCACTGCTATACCCTACACTTTTAAGTCTGAGCTTGTACCCAGGTTCAGGTTAAATAGCTTATGGAGAGGTTCCACCCATGGCAAATGTGGTACTATTTAACAAACAGATATGTTATCTGGTCTCAAAAAGGAATGTTCTTAGGCTTGGACAGCACTTTTAATCCATGTTTTTCAGTGACGGAGGTTTAGAAAGATATGGGAATCATAGGGCTTTGGGTAGTCATCATCTCAGTAATGAAATTTGCACTAAATGTCTTTGCTAGTACATTGACAACTGTTCATTGGGTCTGAGTAGGTTTTTGCCATATAGTTTTATACATTGTTGAGGATTGTTTCTGAGTTTGTCAAAATAACTAAAGGATGGTCGACAACTGTCTTTGGCTTTAGATCCCAACCAGACTTTGTGTACTGCCTAAGTAGATCTTTGTTCAAACTTTTAGTCACATTCCTACATTTTCCTTGGACAGGGGGACATTCAGACCTGTTGTATATTCCAAAGAGGGTTTTTTTCCCTTTTATAGTAGACTTTATGTCAGTGGATCACCATGGTGTTTGCTTTTCAATTTCTAATTGTATTTGGATCTAGATGGGACTAATGATTCTATGCATTTAATTTATACAAGTAGATACGTCTTTTGTGAATCTATCTGGTAAGCGGATATAGATTCACATGTGTTTAACCAGGCTAACAACCACAAGGCCTTGTTAAACATAGCCATGCACCCCAAATCTCTGAAAAGTTCTGGTACCCTTGATAAGTGTAAGTGAGGGCTTGGGAGATGAAACATTTATATGCAACGGGGAAATATTATAGGTGAATTTGAAGAATCAAAGAATTTGTGGAAATGTAGGTGCTTGAAGTCTTGGAATTCCGATATATTGGTTTCAGAGGATTTACATTGTTTGACAGAAAAGGTTACTAGTTTATGGTCCAACTTCGTCAGAGAGGGCATTACTAATGAAGTTTTGCATAATGACGCTACATTTTGTAAGCGGTGTGTCAAGAATATTTTTCCTTTAGCTGGGCTAGTAGCATTATAGTCCACTGAGGTTATTTATTTATTAGAGGTAAAAATGTCTGTGCATATTCTATATTAATGGTATAGGCACACCAGTTAATTTGTGGGTAGTTAAAGTCTCACAAAATAATAGCAGACGTAAATCCAACCAGTCAGCCACGGAAGTTGCTGTATAAAATCATGGATTTTATTCAAATTAGGAACATAAAACCATAAAAGGGAAGGCTAAAACACAGATAAGTTCTTTCACACCTTTCAAAATGGGTGTTTCATAAGGTCTGTTGAATACAGGAACAATACTAGGCAAGTGATCACAGACACCATAAGAGGCCTAGCCACATACACGTTTAAGTAGATACTTTAAGGTTGTTCTTGTTACCCTTTACAAGTTTTAAATAGTACCCATTTCCCAAATCAAGCAGGGCCATACATGATAACACTGGTGTAAATTTATGTCTATGATCATTAACTGAACTTTGCCTAAAAGGCACTATGGGAGCTGCAAGGGTTTTAGCCACTATGTGGAAGCCTGAGGAGAAGAAGAAGAAGAGGCAAGGACCATCCCTTGAAAAGTAAATATGACTGTAAAGCATCTCCTTCCATGCCAAGACATACTGGATCCCTCTAGAATTATATTACTTTAACCAGCTACTGTAGCTAATCATCTTTTCTGTATACAAAGGCATCACTTGTAGAGAAGGGAAGATTCCTTAAAGAATCCAGGTTCTGCCTGCATTGGTGACATGCATACAGAGCTTAGACATGTCCATCTGCATCTTCCTCAGGGTTTTTCTCCCAAAGTCATTTACTCCCACAAGCACTGGTACCGTGTGTCATAGTTATATTTATCTGATATTAAAGGCTTGGCTGTGTATGTTATGCAGCTGCACATAGTTTGTTGGCCTGTATATAGCAATGTTCTATTTACTGATAGGATCTGGGTGAGTTAGTTAAATTTGGAAATGTTACAACTGAAAATGCCTGTGTCTGTGGTGTGTATGTTTCAACTATGCTGCATTAAATACAGCTATGTGCAACATAAAATAAACAGGGAAATGAGAGAACCAGTGAAAAACAGCCAAAGCTCTAACCAATAGAATGTATTTCCCCATAACAGTAGCAACTGTCTTCCTGCCACTAGAATAACCATTTCAAGCTCTAAATGGCTCACATAACAGGCCAAAAACTGTTTGCTTTAGCTAATAGCACAACTAATAAAAGCAGCATCACTGACCAATTCACAGAAACTTAAAACTGTAAATGACTTCAGTCAATAGCTGTAAATTCAAATTCAGAGAAAACACGGTACAAGTTCAACAAATGACAGAAACTACTGACAACTGATTCAGACAACTATGTGACTTCAATAGCAGTAAAATACATGCAATTTTCTGCTGAATGAATAAAAATGGAGTTAAAATGCTGCTCTGTTTTTCAGCTTGTGCACAGTATCACGGCTTCCACAAGTCTTAAAATAAGACAGAAATGGCTCTTCTGCTTATGCAACACAGAATTAAGAGAGAGAATGGAATACCAGTGAAAACAACTAAAGCTCTTACTAATATAGTGCATCTTCTCCAGCACTGTAGCAATTAACTTCTTGCCACAAAATCAACCACTAAGTTGTAGATCTCACGCACGTACACACCTGGCCAAACTGTCAGCTTTCTGTAACTTGGAAAACTGCCTAACAGCACAGTAAACAAATGCAGCAACATATACAATTTCACTTAATAGCACAGAAACCACATGAAATGCAGTAAAAACTGTAAAACAACATCCATACGTCAACTAATAGCTGTAATTTCAAATTCAGAGAAAACACAACAATGGGGTAGAAAAATAACAGAAACTACACAATAGATAGGCAACTTTAATACTTTCCTGTTTACTGAATGCAAAAAGGAATCAAAACACCGCTTTGTTTTTTTTTCAGCTTCTACAAAGGAACACAGGTTCCAGGAGTTTTAGGATAAGCATGTGGCTCTTTGTTGTACTTCCTTCCAGTCTGCTGGAGTGGAGATCAACATGGCAACCTCCAAACTATCGACCAGGACAGGAGTCAACTGCTGATACCATGGGGGGACAACCTTTGACTTCCAGCATGGAAAATGAGTTGGCACAGCTAGGAGCACAGCAGAAAGTTTTTGAGATGGGAAAGGGTTATTTTCCGTCACTGCCTGTACCAGTCAAGAAGAAGGGTGAGTGGAGACAGAGCCATATGAATCAGAGAGAAGCGAAGAAGCGGCGAATATCCACTTACTGCATTGTTTATAATATATCTGACTATCTTTTGTCTGCAGATGAACAATATGTTCTTAACAAAGGCTTAACATTTGTACTGAGTACAGGAACTGTATATTCTCAGGTTATTCTTGACTTGATGTTATAAGGTAGGAATGTGTCACTTAAAAAATTATATGGTAATTCAAACCTGCCACAGAACAAGGAGTTGAGGCAGCCCAGAACTTTTACTTTACCTATTAACTCTACTGTTAACACTTTTTTGAGACTGTGTGAAACAGATATAAAGCTTTACCTAGAAGATGAAGGCAACAGCAAATTTTTTAATCTGTCCATTTCACAGAGGCAAGCATTGAATTCATTAAAAAATAATGCAGATATTGTGATAAAACCAGTGGATAATGGGGAGCTGTAGTAGCAATGAATAAAAGTTTTTACCAGCGAAAAGTCACAACTGCTACAGGATGAACATACGTTTACTAGTATATCCCCTATAATGGTTAGTCATACAGCTGATAAGGTAAAGCTAAGGTCCACAGAATTAAAACTGGGGTTAATGTCAGAGGACTTGCACACAATTTTAGGGATAGAACAACCAATGGTGCCTATATTTAAGGCACTACCCAAGATACAGAAAAATCCTGTTGCTCCCCCACACACACACTGAGACCGGAGTCTCAGGCAGGGGTTGGTCAAAGAGAATGTATCTATCTGGACAAAATGTACATTGAAAAAAGTTTTAGATAAATTTCCCAGTACACTAAAGGATACAGGACACTTCTTAACACTGTTGCATGAGTATATTATATGGAATGAAGGACAGAATTATATTATGGTTACACTAGATGTAAAGAATTTGTTTACTGTCATTAGCAATACCTATGGCATATTAGCCAGAGAACACATACTATCACAAGTAGATAACTTTGAGCTTGAGAACATCAGGCTGACAAGTGAGCTGCTTAAAATAGTGTTAGAAAATAACATATTCATGTGTCAAGATGCATATTATCGTCAGAAGCAGGGGGTGGCTATGGGCACCCCCTGTGCTAACACTTACACAAACTTAGTGTTGGCTTACTGAGAGAACGTAACTATATATGGAGGACATCCATGGAAGGACAAGTTAATTTTCTGTGTGTGTTTTGTGGATGATGTTTTTGTTACCGGGGGGGGGGGGGGGTTGTGGAGTTGCAAACATTTTTTTGAATATTTGGAATCTACAACCACTTTCCTTAGATTCACCATGCAACATTCTATTGGTGATGATGATACTCACATCAACCACCTACAGGAAGGCCTAGAGCTCATCAGAGACTCCCTAGCTGTCCACCTAATACAGACACCAAAAAGTCCAGAAGATGTGGCAGCAGTGAGAGATGAGACACAGAGAAGATCGATGGTGATATCAACCCTCTCCCATAGATTCCTTGGACTGTAGACCAACAGAAAGGCTAATGGTCCATGTTTGGCCTTGGCATTCACAACTTTCAAGTCATTTCTCTCTAGAGTAAGTGGCCATGTTACTGAGAGACAGTGAAGGGGATATGACTCATTAAAGGAGGGGATGATGTTCCACAGATGTGGAGGCAAAAAGACAAGTTTAAAAAAATTACTTCCTTTCCCTTCCTCCTCCATCTGTCCTAAGGATATCTTACTTTTCTTAACATTTTCTTTCCTATACAAGCTCAGTAATCACTACTACTGCAATTTCTAGTCTCCAATGTGACATACAGTACCTCTTCAATCTCCATTACTACCTACACATAATTTTATTCTGATATCCCCTCTCCCACTATGTAGGGCTTACTTGCGACTTTATCACATCTGCCCTTATTTTAAGTTAAGTAGCACAGTATGGCAAAATCCCCCATCATGGTCCCACATTTACCATCTTTCTGTTACGGATACATTAAGCCAGTCACTATAAATTCAGGTAAGGTTAGAATGTTGGATAAAACATTTTGTTTTTCAGGAGGAGGGTAGCAGACATCTGGAACAGATTACACAGAAGATGCTGGATGTAGCAGTAGAAATAAATGAAACTCAAACGGCACTGAAGAAACCTATAGCCATCCATGATACTCATATAATTTTGTGTGTTAACTATTGATAAAGTACAGTTTTGTACCTACTATAAATGTAGATGTTCGAAGATCCACATTGCTGCAGTCCTTACTTATGGGTAGTCCGCTGTCCTCGGTCGGCCCGAATACCAAAGTATTAGGCTGACGTCGGTCATGGGCGCTTAGATCTGACATCAGAGCGTCAGGGTATAAAGGCGCATGACCGACGTCATATCCTCAGTCTTTTCTTGCCCCAGACGTCAGAAGGCCAAACCAGAAAGGCCACAGCCAAAAACCGAATACCTCCCAAAAACATGCCCAACAACCACCATCACCTAAAGCATAACACCAAGTCTAACTACAGTGGGGAAGGAGGGAGGGTAAATTGGACTGCAGCAATGTGGATCTTCAAACATCTACATTTATGGTAGGTACAAAACTGTACTATGTTCTTCATCTCACATTGCTGCAGTCCTTACTTATGGGTAGAATCCCAAAGCAACGGGAAAGGGAGGATGGTAAAAAATCATAAAGCATTAGGGGCCGCTAAAATGCCCTGTAAAATTGCAGTGGCAAATCCAGCCCTAGACTTAGAATAAAGAGGAAGGTGGTAATGTTTAGAAAAGGTATGCACTGAACTCCAAGTAGCTGCCTCCAAAATGTCTTTTGTAGCTACCCCCCTTAGAAAGGCCGTAGAAGTAGCAGTAGCCCTAGTGGAATGAGGCCTGATTCCAGCAGGAATCTCCTTACCATGATGGGAATAACAGAAAGAAATACAAAACCCAATCCACTTAGAAATAGTTTGTTTTGAAACAGGTCTACCCTGCGAACCCAAAGCAAAAGAAACAAACAATTGCTGAGACTGTCTGAACTCCTTGGTTCTGCTCAAATAATAATGCAACTGCCTGTGAATATCCAAAGTATGCAAAATTTTCTCCCCTTTATTTTGGGGGTTTGCATAAAAAGTAGGCAAATGAATAGTTTGATTTAAGGCCACACTAGAAACCACCTTAGGCATAAAGGAAGGATTAGTACGCAAAGATACCCTATCCTTATGAAAAATCAGGAAAGGCTCCACTGCCATGAGGGCCTGTAATTCAGAAACCCTTCTTGCAGAGGTAATGGCCAACAAAAAAGCAGTTTTCCATGACAAATACTTTAACTCGGCAGTAGCTGCAGGCTCAAAAGGTTGTAGAGTAAGTTTTTCCAACACAAAATTGAGATCCCAAGCAGGAGTAGGAGCTTTACGTGGGGTCTTATATTCTTTGCCCTCTAAGAAATTGCTTAAACCAAGGATGAGAGAATAAAGGAGGGTCACAATCATAGTGAGCAGAAATGGCTGCAGCATGGACCTTTATTGAGGAGAAAGACAAACCCTTGTCCAATAACTCAGTAAGATATTGAAGAGCAACACTTAAATCAGGTTTGGAGACATCAAAGTCCTTTCCTTTGCTCCAAATAAAAATCTCCTCCATTTATCAGCGTAAACTTTCCTGGTACTAGGCCTCCTGGCCTCCAAAATAACATTCAAAACTTGTTGTGGAAGCTGAGACCCTCCAGAGTCTAAAACAGAATATGCCAGGCTGTTAGATGTAGAGACTGAATCTTGACATTGAGGAAGTGACTGTCCTCTTGTGACAAAAGGTGCGGAATCAAAGGCAGAGGCCAAGGAGGTTCTCGTACTAAGCTCCTCAGTAGTGGGTACCAGTGTTGTCGAGGCCAATCCGGTGCTATCAAAATCATGGTTGGCTTGTCTTGTCTGGCCTTCAAGAGTACCTTGGGAAGAAGAGGCAGAGGTGGAAAGGCATATACATGCAGATTGTTCCAACTGAATGATAGAGCCCACCTTCCAAGCTGTGTGATGAAACATTTTTGTGCAAAACTTTGGCAACTGGTAATTTAGTGGAGAAGCGAACAGATCTATGTCTGGAGTTCCCCATAACACTGTCAACTGTTGAAATACATGAGGATCCAATTTCCACTCGTGAGGATCCACTATTTGTCTGCTCAATACATCTGCTAAGGAGTTCTGTGCTCCTGGTAGAAACCTTGCCTGAAGATTGAGGTGTAGATTGAGAGCAGTTTCCCACAGAATCATCGCTTGCCTGCAAAGAGGGTAAGAATGGGTTCCCCCCTGCTTGTTGATGTACCACATGACAGTAGTGTTGTCTGTTTGAATCAACACCTGCCCTGGGTGAAGTAAATCTTTGAAAGCCATCAATGCAAACTGGACTGCTAACATTTCCTTCAAGTTGATATGCAAATGTTGGAGTTTGACAGGCCACGTGTTTTGCACCCATTTTCCACTGAGGTGTGCTCCCCAAGCCTTGTCCGAGGCATCTGTCGTTAGAATCTGACTCGCCCCTGGCCGGGTCACAGAGAGTCCCTTGTTTAGGTGACATTCCTGAGCCCACCACAAAACTCCTTCCGAATGCAAGGTATTATCTGAATGACAGTGTCTAGATCTTGGCAGTGCTGTGTCCATACATTTTTGAGATACCATTGAAGCTTCCTCATATGCAATTTGGCATTGGGAAGCACCAGAATACAAGATGCCATGAACCCCAAGGCTTGAAGGACTGTCCTTGCAGTCAGCCTGGACCGTAGAGACATTTGATGGAAATAAAGAGAAAGGCTTCTTTGTTTGTCCGGGGTCAAAAAGGCCATCTGGGAAGCTGTATTCAGTCTCACACCCAGAAAGCACATGTCCTGAGAGGGTACTAGACTGGACTTTGTTTCGTTCACAGAATACCCCAGGCATCTTAACACTGCCATCACATACTGTAGATGATGAAGAAGTTCGTCCTTTTCTTGTGCAATAATCAGGCAATCGTCCAAATAAGGATAAATCTGTATTCCTCTTAGTCTGAAAAATGCTATCACTGGAGCCAGAACCTTTGTGAACATTCTGGGCGCAGTAGATAAGCCAAAGGGCAATGCAGAGAACTGATAATGTAAATTTCCAGCCCGAAAACGCAGGTACCTCCTGCAACTGGGCCTGATAGGAACATGAAGGTAAGCCTCTTTGAGGTCCAGAGTAACCATCCAGTGATCTTTTCCCAACAGAGGTAAAAGTTGTTGTAAAGTCAGCATCTTGAACTTTGGAATGTCCAGGTAAGTGTTGAGGATAGATAAATCCAAAATTGGTCTCCACGTATTCCCTTTCTTTGGAACTAGAAACAGGCGAGAATAAAATCCTAGGCCCACTTCTGACAGAGGAACTGGCTGTATAGCTCCTATTTGAAGAAGTAAAGAAATTTGTCTGCGAGCCTCTATCCTTTGCCGAGGAGGGACGTCTGGCATGCCTTTGAAAGGAGGCATGGTACGGAAATAGAACTTGTAACCTCAGTTTATAATGTCCAATACCCATTTGTCCTGGGTGACTAAATGCCAATTTTGCTTGAAAAGAGCCAACTTTCCTCCCAAAGGAGCTGCCAGGCAAGAAGAATCTGGCAGTTGAAAATGTAGGTCATTGGGCCTGTTTACGAAAGGACTAGCCCCTGCCCTCACCAGCAGATTGAGCAGGCGAACTCCATTGTCTCGGCCTGAAAGTACTCTGAGCTCTGCCCCTACCACGCCTAGATCTACCCCTAGACTGAGAATCAGAAGAAGGGTACGTCCACCCCTTAGTAGGCCAATTTCTACTAAACTTTGGAGGTTGTACCTGCAAAAAATCCTTAATAGTCTGCATAGACTTAGCCTTGTCTTCCATTTTCTTTAAGACTGACTCCACAGGAGGACCAAACAAAACTTCAGACTGTAAAGGGGCATCCAGAATTCTAGACTTAACATGCTCAGACAAATTCTGATCCTTAAGCCAGGCGTGCCTACGAATAACTGAACCAGTGGCAGCCACCCTAGAAGAAGCCTGTAAAGCATCAAAACCACATTGCAAAGAGTGCTTACCCACCTGTTCAGAAACATGCACTAAATCCTGCAATTCTTTACACTCTATGCCCTCTGCCAAAGCATCCACTTTAGACATTAGCTGAGAAAGGAGGAAATTCTGATACTTCAACATATGAAACTGGCAGTTCAAAGCTCTCATTGCTAAAGTAGAAGAGGTATACACCTTCTTACCCCATCTATCCAAAGCTCTAGCTTCCTTATCCAGAGGAACCGGATTCTTAACAACAGAGGCTCTAACACCCTTAGGCCCCTGACTAATAGTTTCTGGGTCCGCCCTAGGACTCTTATACAGATATTTATGAGCCTCAGGCACCCTGTAATACCTGTCCGGTTTAACTGGGGCAGGAGGCACAGAATCTGGGTTAAGGAAGCTTCGAAAAACATCTGAAACAACATCCAAAACCGGAGGTATAGCTAAGGGTCTATGCTGTGGTAAACAAGAACTCCCTAAGTCTCTTCCGTGAATCAGAGTAATCCTGTCCCTCCCACTGAAAATGCTCCCTCATGGAATGCAGAGTTTCTGAAAATGAAAAATCCTCTGGAGGAGAAGCAGAAGGAGTGGAATCCTCTGCATCAGAGTCAGAATAAGGAGGGAAATCTTGAATGTCTTCAGCAGAAGACTCTGAATCATCTGAGGCCTGCTCCAAACTTTCCAACTCTGGCTCCATCCTGGGCCTTTTATCAGGAGGGGGAATAGAACCTCTAATTAAAGTAATCAAATCCTCTGCCATTTTAAGCATGTGCTTTTTAGGCACAGACCCTGAAGAACCAGAACTGACACCAGAGGAAGGCAAGACAGACCTGCCCTTAGAAGGAGCCTTAGAAACAGTAGCAGAAGGCCTAACCACCTTAGGCATAGAAGGGAGAACAGTAACCTGAGAGGCCCCTTCCGCCTGACCTGCCTCCTGAGAGGCCACATCCTGTAAAATCAAAGTTTCCCCCTGGGACTCAACAGAAACTTCAGCCGGTTCCACCTGTTCAGCTGTAGCTTCTAAAGGTCCGGCGTCTGAAACGGACGAATCATCCTGCCTAGGCTTTAAAGATTTGTCTTTGCGCTTCTTAGTAGAAGCAGGCGTCAGAACATCCGACGGCATATTACAATTACACCTCTTGCCAAAGACTAACCTAGCGCAATCTAACCTCCGTTTTATAGTGCGCTTATTAAACCTAGCACAAAACCGACACCCGACTACGTCGTGCTCCGGTCCCAAACAAGGAATACAAAGCGAGTGGTAATCCCTATGCGGTATCTGTTTCCCACAAGAAATACAATTATTCACTTTTTCTGACATCCGGTAAATAACTGAGGCAAGAAAAAACAAAAATATTCCCCAACGGGGTACTTAGCCCAACTTGGTATCGGTCTGAAACTCCGAAAACGAAAAATTTCAGAATGCCGAACGGCACTTGCAACGCTGCTTCTGCATCGGACCATGCGGCAAAAAAGACTGAGGATATGACGTCGGTCATGCGCCTTTATACCCTGACGCTCTGATGTCAGATCTAAGTGCCCATGACCGACGTCAGCCTAATACTTTGGTATTCGGGCCGACCGAGGACAGCGGACTACCCATAAGTAAGGACTGCAGCAATGTGAGATGAAGAACATCACTATTTACAGCTACTTATTTTGTAATGGGTTGTAGCAAAAAAAAAAAAAAAAACAGTTATGTAAAACAAGCAAACGTACTGCATCTTTTATAGGGAGACCAACTCGCTGCAAATTACATGTGGGATGCAGTGCAAAGGAGCAAATGACTGAGTCAAAGGACTCCATGATCACCATCTTACACTATGCTGTAGTTACTCATTACACCAGAGCCTCAAAAGCTCAATGAATCCAGCCTTGCAACGACATGGAATCCATAGCTTGAACGTCTATTCATATGCTGGGTTCAGAAGGTAATTTTGATAAACAAACTGCACATCTAACTTATGTCACAACCAACTGATATTTTGCTCCAGCCTATAAATCCATTAAAAGCCACACAATGCCTCTCCGGAAGCTGCATGGCAGCATCCTGAACCATTGCCCACCCTGCACCACACTGCCAAACCTAAATAATCATGCACTGTACTACATCTGTTCTTTACCTCTTAAGTTCCAGGTCTCTGAGATATATGTTGTATGATGTGCTTCAAGCAGAAACGTCTTGGAGTCACTGGAAATGCTAACCCTCTTCTGGCTATGAGATCACTGCTGCAGAGCACTCCCGTTTCTCTGCTAAGACATTAAACCCAGCCTTCTAGAGAGCAAAACAACATGCTACCACTGCACCCTATACTGAAAACCACACGGCATATTTATTCATGGGAATGCAAGGCAGTAGTGCAAGCACAAATAGCCTCCTTACTGAGTTGATGTTATCCTCCTTCCAGCTCCAGAAACTGCCAGTGAATAGTGACTGCCTTCAATGAGTCAAAAGCCAGACAGGCTGAAAGTATATTCTGTATCTCTTCCCTCCAAACTCACTTAAGACTGAAGGCTTTGTCTGACACTATCAATGATCCTGATGTTTAGCACATAATTACATTAACAACTCAATGTTCTTACCTTCTGCAGACTGGTGGGGTTCAACTGAGTCTTGTCAATAATTTTTATTGCAACCTGAGTGGGAAGAATAACACTTTGTTAACACTTTCTTCTTTGACAGCTAGTAAGCACAACTACAATTATAAAGGAACACATTCAAATGCAAAAGTCTTAAACACTCAAGTTCATGTAATTACAAACAACTTTCAAGTCCATGTTTGAACCATTTGAGGAAGTGACAAACATATCAGTAGAGAGGTATTAATGCTTACATTTCAACATCTAAAATTAGAAAGCTCATCAACGAATCATGTTTCACAGTTAAGAAAAAAAACTGTTAAAAATGTTACAATATTAAAATACAAATATATTGCATTATACCACATAGTGAGCAGGTAATTGATAGGCTGTTAAAAAATCCAAATCTTAAGCCCGAAATTCTGGTGCCCCCATTTACAGACAACAAATTTGTTTCAGTTTCTAGCTGCCCCACCACCACCCCCTACGCACAAAAATGGAAGTAGAACAAGAGAGCAGCAATACATACTGCAGCATGGGGGGGCACTCAAGCACACACAGCTCCGCTTTCTCATGTGCTTAGTTCTCCATCTCCTTTCTTGGCTGGGGTGTCTGCAAATGCTCCATGTCTATGTGAGTTTTCAAGAGATGCTCATTTCCTGCCAAACCAGAAAGAAGAGCAGTAGGTGAACCAGTGATCTGCAAACTGACCACAGGTATGAGTGCTTTTTATGTGTGTGTGATGGAGTGCCACTGTAAGTCTGTGCAGTGAGAGGTATGCAACAGTAATGAGACTAGTATGGACAGGGTTAAGGAAGCCAGTTCTACTGAATTAAGTTGGAGAGATAAGTAGTGAAAGAATGCCTGTGGAGGTACGGCACATGATGAGCAATCAGAACCTAGTCAGCTCCTGAAACTTTTCTGCGGACATGTCATTGATAATGTGGCTTAAGAGCTGGAAAAATGGACTTAGAAGACCAAGAACTACAGAAGATGCACTTCTTTATTTATTTCACATTTGTTAACCGGGTTTGCTGAGTTACAAAAAAAAAAACAATTACAGTGGAGACCCAAGGAGAAAAGCTCCAATAACTTCTAAAGCAAAAAGTAAAAAGAAACATTACGCATAAGATAAAATAGAGTACAAGCTGAAATGTAGATATACAGAACAAATTATAGTTGTCACATAAGAAAGTGTGAGTATTAAAAATATACAAGCAGTTTAGTCACAGTGTTGTAAAGCTAGCATGTTATAATGTTTACAAGAATTAGAAGTAGTGCAAGTAGAGGTTGTAGAATGTGAATAGACAGATGTATATGGGAGGTTAAGTGGGGTGACTGCAGAGACAGACCTTGGAGTTAAGCAAGTCATCTTTTAGTGTCTTTTTAAAACTGCTGGCATGAGTTATACTTCTGATATATAACTTCTGATATATAATGGGAGTTTGTTCCAGCTATGAGAAACAAGAGTATTTATTGGAACTACAAACTTACTCGCACTCAACTCCAAACTGCTCACTCCCTTCCCAGTAGCCCACTTTGTAGTTTGGAAAGTTTTTTCTTAACTGAGAAGTTATTGGAACTAAAAAGTTAATGTGGGAGCTCAAGCCAGTGAAGTTTCTGTAGGGCCAGGCAGTAGTGGGAGGAGTAGGGATGATTTACAGCAAATCTAGCAACTTTATTGTATGTTGATTCGAGCTTGTGAATAAGGGAAGATTGTAGAATAGGGGGCAGTAAGAAAGTTTGACCAAGGACACGTTTGGACTCTGCACTAAAGTCTTTTTTTATTTCTGTAAAGTAGGCCTAATTTTTTTTTTTGTTTTTTTTTAATGCTTTGTTGGACATGTATGTCAAATTTTAGTTGGTCATCATTAATGGTGCCGAGGAGTTTAGTTTGTGTTTCAACTTTTATAATTGTGTTGTTGAGAGAAGAGAATGAAAAGGTAGACTTGCAGTGGTTGAGGGAGTTAGGTAGAAAAAGGAGGAGCGTTTTTATTGGGACTGAGGATAAGCTGATTGTCACTGAGCCAGCTTTCTACAGAAGAAAAGGGATTTTGTGTAGTAGTTGACAGGTCTGTCAAGTTTTCAGAGACTGATATCAATGTGGAGTTATCTGCATGCTAGACGATAGAGGACTGACCACAAGTAGTATGGAGGTTATTGGTAAAGATGTTGAACAGCAGAGGGCCAAGGATGGAGCCTTGGGATACCCCAGTTTAGACAGAGAGGAAAGGGGAACAAGAGTTAAGATATCTAACTGATCGTTGTCTTTTAGAGAGGTAACTGGAGAACCAGTTGAGGGCAGTGTGAGAGAGGCTGAGATGGGACAGTTTGGAGAGGAGTACAGAGTGAGAAACAGTGTCGAAGGCATTTTGAGGAATAGGAAAGATGCAAGTTTGTTGTTGTCTCTAGCAATAGCAACAGTTTCAGAGAAGGAACTAAGGGCAGTGGAGGTTCTGTATTTAGGGAGAATCCTGTGTTGTGTAGGAGAGAGAAGATTTTCTTGAATAAGATATGTAACTTTTTAAGAGTGGATACATTTTTCAAGCATTTTAGACAGAGGAGAGGATAGCAATGGGTCTGAAGTTGCTAGGTTCAGTTGAATTACCACCCTTGTCTAGAGGTATAGTGTAGAAATATTTCCAGAGGTTAGGAACTATGGATTTTTGAATGGATCTATTAATTAAAATAGAGACAGGAAAAGCAATAGTGTCAGCAGCTATTTTAAGGAACTGAGGAGGAAGGATGTCAGTAGAGGAAGAACCGGACTTAAGTTTCAGGAATAGTTTTCTGATGTAGGAAATAGAGACAGGTTTGAATGAGAAAGTGTTGACACTGCCAGTCTGAATGAGAAGGGTAGAGTGGTTTGTGTTACATGCATCTGTAGTAGAAGAGAAGTTATTCGGAACAAGCTTGGCAATAGTCTCTATGAAGTATTTGTTAAGAGGTGTTACAGTGTCTGTTGGAGTGCTATTAGGGAAGGGGGTACCAAGATGGAGAATTTTGTTAATACTCCAAAATCTTTTAGGGCTGGTGAAGTGGTTAGTTTGAGCTTGGATGTTGTAGTTTTTTTATTGTGGTGGATTTTTTTTTTTTTTTTTTGGTGAGGTTCCTAAGTTCTCTGTTGTCTTGTAACTGTGAGGGTGATTTAAATTTTACCCAGAGTTTCTGAGCCTTATCTCTTTTTGCCATGAGGAAGAAAGTATTTCTAGTGAGCCAGGGGGCATAGTAACTTGCAGTTCCCTCCAAAGTGCGTGTAGCCAAGAGAGGCAGGCAGCTATTGTGATTTAACAACTGGACATGACAACAGTCAGTGATGTGAAATTCATAACAGCATGCATATCTGACAGCGACAGCTTCAAGAACAAACAGAGCAGAACTGATAGTCATGTTTCAGCAGAAGATACTGCACTCTTTGTAAAAAAAAAAAAAAAAAAAAAAAAACAGTAAGACAGCTTCATGTTATATAATACATATCAGTAAAAAGGAATCATCTGAAGTGTTCTGAAAAGAAACTGATGCTATTATTTGTTTACGTGCACTTAACAGAAGACACTAAACCTCGTATGCAATTATTGTGCAGGATTCAGTTCAGAACTGATAGATTTCTAAACACAAGTGTGAAACAAAGTTGAGAAAGGTTTCCTTTGACATCTTGGACATTAAAAATACTTCAGACTCACTTGATAGCATGGTGGTGAGCAATCACAGATTTTACATTCAAAGGAGGCTAATTGCAACACTTACCAAGTGTCACTTATATTAAAATTGTACGGGAATTTTGTATTATGTTAGTCAGCTTAAGTCATGATACCTTTCTGGCAGGAAGGGCGAGTTTCTGCTGGATGCCCAAAAAGTACATGCAAACAAACAACATGGTCACATGCACTCTATACGTATTAGGTAATGTACAAGGTTTCACTCAACTCTGATGTAAATGTATCTGAACCATAATTCTAATAAAAGTATTTGTGCCACTGAATCACACATGGGGAAGAACAGCATTAGTCTTCTGCGGAGGAGCTTGTAGATGGACATTCCAAGCTAATAACAGAAACTTGTCAAATTCCAAAGAAAGCTTGGACAGTGGGTAGTGAGGGTGTTGAAATTACTTACACTAAAAGCAGCTCTATCTATTTAATGTTGAGAATAAAAGCATGCAGGAAGCAGCTAAATCTACAGAGTAAGTTTGCACAAGGCTAAGAATATGGCTAAAACATATCATGACAGATATCAGATGAAGATATCTCCAAATTAAAAAAAATTTGAGAAATTTTTTTTTCTTTTTTTGAATGGGCAGAACGATTAGTTGTACAAGAACTTGCCAGAGCAACAGATATCCTTCTCTTCTCTGTTGCAGTATTCTTTACATGAGGGAGTCACCTGCCAAGGAGACGACCTGACATTGGCCAGTATATCAAAGGTTTTTAGTACCTCAAGGTGTGCAATACGTCTGACGTAGGGGTTCCTGTCAGAATGTCGAACGTCATATGGTCGACACCATATGATCGACATTTCAAGAGTTCGAAGGTTGAATTTAACGGCGCCGTATTGTGCAGAATGGGAGAATTTCTCTTTTCTGCATTGAAGTGCGGTCTTGTAGTTGGTATATTTAAGTGGGGGGGATGTGGAGTGTGCAGGGTGGCCTGCTCTCCTTCTCGCACCATTAAGATATTTTTTTTTGTTTGTTTTTTTTTTTTTTTTTATTATATATTCGATCTTTCAAACTTCGACCATATGTTTTCGAACATATGATATTTGAAGTTTTGAAAGTTTGAATATATAACATAGACCTTGACGTAGGCCACTATCAGACATTGGCCATAAAAGATGTTCATGTACACCATCTTTACAACTGAAGCCCCAGGCAGAGAGATAATCTAAGGGAAGAGGATCACCTTATCCAAGAATACCAGGAAGAGGGGGAAGGAGGGTGGGGGACAGACTACTGCAACACAGAAGGGAAGGACATATATCATTATGGTAAGTTCTTACACAACTACTCTATGTCCTTCTATTCATCTGTTGCAGTATTCTTTATATGAGGGAGAATACAAAAGCTCATGCAGGAAGGGAGGGAGGAAGTGGCAGAGGAACTCTCCAGGAAGCCATGAAGAATGGGCCTGTCAAACCCTGCCCTGGATCTGGAGATGGAATCCAGCTGATAATGTTTTGTGAAGATGTGGATAGATGTCCAAGTAGCTGCTTCTAAGACAGAGTTGGTGTCCAGCCCTTTGAGGAATGCCCCCAGAGGAAGACACTGCCCTTGAAGAGTGGGCTTTGACTGAATCTAGAAGAGCTTTACCATGGTGGGTATAGCAAAAAGCAATGGATTTGGAGATCCAGTTGGAGACGGTCTGTTTGGACACAGGCAATCCCAGAGCCCTGGGGTGGAATTACACAAACAGTTGGTCTGATTTTCTAAAGGGTTTCGTCTTGTCTAGGTAAAACCTGAATTGTATGTGTACATCAAACGTGTGTAGGATCCTCTCACTATTGTTCTGGGGAGCAAGAAAAAAGGTGGGTAGATGAATGGCCTGGTTTAAGGACAATTCATTAACTACTTTTGGCATGAAGGAGGAGTTGGTTCTAAGGGAAACCCTGTCTCTGTGGAAATACAGGAACGGAGGAAAAGCCATAAGGGCTTGTAATACTGGCACTCGCCTGGCAGAGGTAATAGCTACCAGAAGGACAGTTTTCCATATATAGTGTTTGAGGGAGCTAGAAGAGGCTGACTAGAAAGGTGCCCGAGTCAGTTTCTCTAGTACAAAGTTAAGGTCCCAGGGTAGAGCTAGAGGTCTAATGTGGAGGATGCCTTTAAGGAATTGTTTGGCCTCAAATCTGGAAGCTAGGGGTGGTGAAAGTGGCCGACAGGCAGAGACAGCTGACAGATGTGTTTTTATGGAGGAATTCACTAAGCCTGCATTGAGCAATTCACACATATAACAGAACCATAGCGGGGTCCGCTATAAGTGGGCCTTGGTTTCCTAGCAAAACACCAAAGGGAAAATCTCTTCCATTTGGAGAGGTAAGATTTTCTGGTATTAGGTTTCCTGGCCTCCTGGAGGACTAGAAGCACGTCCTCAAAACAAAGGTGTCTGAAAGGAATCAGTGCTCTATCACCCATAGGGTCAGTTGGAGAGTCTAACTGTGGGTGAATGAGTGAGTCCTTGTTCTGTTAGTAGGTCCACGCTTTGAGGCAACTTGTATTGACTGCCCTTGGCTAGATGAAGAAGAGGAGGAACAAGTGTTATCTTTGTCAATAGGGAATCACCAGCAAGATTCTTGGTTTATCTTGTTGAATTTTCAGCAGGACTTTCGAAATGAGTGGATTTATGCAGGAATTTCCCCTTCCAAGAGATTGATAGAGTGCCCACTTTCCATGCCTAAGGATGACGTCTCTGCCACAAAACATTAGAAGTTGTTTGTCCAGGGGGGAGGAAAACAAATCTATATGTGGAATACCCCACTGGTGGACAATGTCCAAGAATGCATTCCTGTAAAGCATCCATTCATGGGCCTGTGTTCTGGATCTGCTCAAAGTGTTTGCCACAGAATTCTGACTGGAAGGGATGCACACCACCTGAAGGGATATTTCTGGGAGGGAGGCTAGATCCCAGGCCTGTAAGACTAGTCTGCAAAGGAGGCAGGACCCCCCCCCCACTTCTATTAATATACCACAGGACTGTTATATTTTCTGCATGGATATGCAACCTTCCTGGTCTCAAAAAGGACTGGAAAGACTGAAGGGCAAGGATCAATGCCTTCATTTCCCTTACATTTATGTGGCCTCTCCTCTGAGAGGATATCCACTGACACTGGACTGGGTGATGGTCCAGAGCTGCCCCCAGCCTGCATCCAATGCATCTGTGTACAGTACTTGAATGGGGGATAGTGGGTGAATGGGGAGGCCTGGATTTATGGACAGATGTGTTATCCACCACTGGAGCTCCTTCTTGAGGCAGGATAGAAGTGGTATTTGAAAATCTAGTGGGTGGGCATGCTGCGACCACGCTGACTTTAAAACCATTGGAATTTCCTCTCGTGTAGCCTTGCTAGAGGAAGCACTGAGATGCTAGAGGCCATCGACCACAAGACTCTCAGAAACTGTCTTGCAGACAAGAGATTGAGGGGGGTAAATCTCTGAAAAAAGGAGATAAATCTCCTCAGTCTTGGTGGGTGGAAGAGACACCACCATATTCTTGGTTTGAAACCTGCACCCCAGAAAGACATAGTCTTGGGATGGGAGGAGGGCAGATTTTTTGAAGTTTATGGTGAATCCCAGGCTTTCTAGAATGGCTATTGTTGACTGGAGGTTTTTGTTCAATTCCACTTGGGATGTGGCTTGAATCAAAATGTTGTCTAGGTAGGGGAAGATTTGAATGCCTTGCAGCCTGCAAATGGCAACCACTTGTGCCAGGCATTTTGTGAAGACTCTCAGGGTTGTAGAAACACCAAAAGGCAAAGCCGAGAATTGAAAATGTGAGGATTCCAAAGAGAAGTGTACGGATTTCCAGTATCTGGAGTGAATGGGGATATGGATGTAAGCATCCTTAATGTCTATGAAAGCGACGAAGGCTTAAGGGAGGATGAGAGGGAAGAGTGCTTGGAGAGTAAGCGTTTTGAAGGAGGGAACTTGTAAAATGTCGTTGATATAGGCAAGGTCTCCAAGGACATTCCTTACTGGGAACTAGGAATAAGTGTGAATAAAAGCTTTTTCCCTCTTGAGCTGGGGACACAGGCTGGATTGTGCCCTTTTCTAGCAAGTTTTGCACAACTGCGGGAAAAAGAGGTTCCTGTTCTTTTGGTGGGTAGGGGATACCCCTGAAGGGGGGGGGGCACAGTGTGCCAGACTATGAAGTATCCCCTCTTTATGAAGCTTAGGACCCAGAAGTCTCGAGTGATGAGTTCCCAGGATGGGACGGAAAGGGTAAGGTGGAGGGTGCCCAGGTTGCCTGACGAGTCAACAGGACCGTCCTATCAAGCTAGGGCTGCTTAGTGAGCTGGGAAGAAGATGTAGAGGAAAACTGGTGAGTTTTCTTTAACACTTTTTAGGGTTTTGTTCGGAAGAGTCGGTGGGGATTTTCCTTGCACAAAGACCTGTTTTGCGGGGTAATTCTTGTGGAATTTAAGCACAGGGCAGACCAAAATGTGTTTAAGGTCTTTTGTTTCCTTGCTCTTTTCTTGCAGGGATTTGAATAATTCTGCAGAGGGTTTGCCAAAAAGAGCAGAATTGTCCAAGGGGGTATCCATTTGTTTTGCCTTTATGTCCTCTGGGAGGGGCTGAAGCCTTAGCCATGCAAATCTTTACAGCAGAGGAAGAAACAGCAGCTTGTGAGGAGTCCTCTACAGCATCATAGCTGCATTTAACTCATTCACTCCGGAGCAGCTCAGAAGAAGCTGCCTGCTTAATTATTCCACCTTCGGAACAACAGTGCAGCCTGAGCTCATTTTCAGAAAATCCATTTGTAATACTATACAGAAAACATATGTTCATAACTCTTTAACTATAAGAGCTACACTAAAAATGCAAACACGAAAGTTGTTCAGCAGGCACTGACCTTTCCAACAGTGTAAATGTTGATAGTGTATATCAAACTCATTATTAAATATTTGGCAAGGAATGCTGATATTGTGCAAATTTTTTAACGTTTTGGAAAAGCAAAGCACAATATCTTGGTCTATGTACCATACATACCCATACAATTTGAATTTAATTTGTTAGTATGAATGTCAGCTTTAAAATGATACCTTAACCATAACTGTGTGACACTCCTTTCATGAGATATTCACAGAAATATGATTAGTATATTATTTCTCATAATTGATAAATAAACAAAGCATAATATCTCATCACCTGTAACAGACAGAGCCTACATATCAGTGTAGAAGTTGTGGATCTGAATGTCAGCTTCAAAATGATGCATCATTTGTGTGATTACCATGCTCCCTCGCAAAGATATGGGCATAATAATGAGAAGTCTAAACCTCAAAATGCACTCTCTCGAGGCACTCCTAAACATGGAGAACATCGATATCTGTGCAGTAACTGAGACCTGGTTCAAGGCTCCAGAGAGCACCCCTGCAATACCAGGCTACAACTCTTACCACACTTTTCGGCCACCAAACCAGGACCGAAACACTAAAGGTGGAGGAGTGTCAATATTCACCAAGGATATTCACACCACCAGCACGGCCGGCCTTAGGCATAGGCAAACTAGGCGACCGCCTAGGGCGCCGTGCAGGCCGGCCTCAAAAGGGCACAATTCACGGATCGGAGTTAAGCCGAACAGACAACAACGTTTCTTTTTTTTTTTTCTTCTCACCGCCGCTGCCCTAAAGACTACAATTGCACCCTCCCCAGCATCAGAAGGGAGAAATTTACAGAGCGGAGTTCTGTTGTGAGGACCCCTAACCTGGAAGCCGAACAGACAACAACGTTTTTTTTTTTTTTTTTTATTTCACCACCGCTGCCCTAAAGACTACAATTGCGGCCTCCCCAGCATTCTGATGCTGGGGAGGGCGCAATTGTAGTCTTTAGGGCAGCGGTGGTGCCCAAGGGTGCAATTTACAGAGTGGAGTTCTGTTGTGAGGACCCCTAACCTGGAAAAGCAGAACAGACAACAATGTCACGTTTCTTTTTTTTTTTTTTTTAAATTTCACCGCCGCTGCCCTAAAGACTACAATTGCGCCCTCCCCAGCATCAGAACGGCGTAATTTATAGAGCGGAGTTCTGCTGTGTGTGAACACTGTGAAGTGAACAGCAGCAAGATAAACATTTTTTTTTTTTTTCACCGAGAGTGAGAGACTAGCTAGGTAGCCTAGCAACGTCCTCATTGCCTCCCCCTGCATGACGTACATGCGGGAGGTGATGCAAGTGGCTGCTCTTTGAGCATTATTTAAATGGACCTATCAGTGGTGTTTTCACACCACTGACATCACGGCCACTGAGCCAATAAGACTATATAAAGGGCTAACTCTCGCCACCTCTCATTCCTTCCTTCCTTGACGAGCTGAGAGGCTGGAGCAGCTGTTTATCATTCATGAAAGTTTTATTTTGGGACTTAGTGGACGTGTTTGCCGGGTTTTGAGTTGGAGTTCTTCCACGTGGACTACTACAGAAGGAACCAAGCGTGTTTTGGGTTAGAAGACCATCCTTTTGGCTTGAATTTCGGTGGCTAGAGGTAAGTGAAGGATTGGGGTCTGGGGATTTATTATATTTGTGAAGGAAGCAGGCAAGTTTTTTTTTTTTTTTGTTTATGTAGAAAAAGCAGGGGCCAGGGAAGCATGTAACTGTATTCTTTTAAAGAAGCAGGGCAGCACTTGGGATTTATATAATTGTGAAGGAAGCAGGCAAGGTTTTTTTTTTTTTTTTTGTTTGTGTGTGGAAAAAGCAGGGGCCAGGGAAGCATGTAACTGTATTCTTTTTAAAGAAGCAGTGCTTGGGATTTATTTGTGAAGGAAGCAGGCAAGTTTTTTTTTTTTTTTTTTGTGTAGAAAAAGCAGGGGCCAGGGAAGCATGTAATTGTGTGCGATTTGAAAGAAGCAGGGCAGCGCTTGGGATTTGTATTTGTGAAGGAAGCAGGCAAGCATTTTTTACCATGTGTTTGTGAAAAAAGCAGGGGCCAGGGAAGGATGTAATTGTGTGATTGAATTGATTACTTTGGTGGAAGCAGGCAAGCATTTTTTTTTATCATGTTTGAAAAAAGCAGGGGCCAGGGAAACATGTAATTGTGTGAATTTATTACTTTGGTCAGCGTCCAATTTAAGGTTAAAGTATGTTTAGCCATAGTAACAAGGGTTAGACTAACTAATATTAGTATGTGAGTGTCCAGTTTAAGGTTAAGTATGCTTAATTTCTACTCATGGATTTTTTTCCCCTGTTTTCAGGAATATTTTGATTGGTTCACTCTGGGTGCCCTTGTTTAGTTCACTTCGTTAGTATTGTTTCACAGCACAGTTTTTCTTGGTACTCAATTTTAGCATGTATTAGTGGTTTGTATTGCTAGTGTTCCCCGAGTGGTCCTGTCTTGTCTGTCTGTTGCGTGCACCTTAATGGGACCTGTGGACTTGTTTTGTTATATTGAATGGAGTATATTGGTTTTTAAATGCAGTATATTTCTCCTGCACCGTACTTATGTTTGAAAAAGGGAATTTACACAATACTCATGTTCGGTTAGTCCATAGCTATCAAGACTCTGAAATGAGGAGAAGCAGGGCCAGGTAAGGGGATGCTGTTAATGACCCCTCTATAGTGCTATTTAAATATAGGCTGTTTGTGTATAAACGTGGTTAATTGTACAGGCAGAATTTTGTGAAAGTTAATGTCTGTTAATGTGCAGGGCCAGGTAAGGGGATGCTGTTAATGACCCTTTATAGTGCTATTTAAATATAGGCTGTTTGTGTATAAACGTGGTTAATTGTACAGGCAAAATTTTGTGCAAGTTAATATGTGTTGGGTTCTACAGCAATAACTACATAAGAACCTGGCTTGAGGCAGTTTTATTTTAGCTTGTGTACTTGTGTATTACCTGATAATTTTGTTTCTTTTTTCTTTTTGATTAAGTGAAATATAATGCAGGCTTTTTTGCATGGTACAAGGACTGTGAGGAAAATAGAACTATTAGAATGTTTCATGAAGTTAGCTTTTTGCTTTATTTCATTTCACCCATTATTTAACCATAGTAGCCTATTTGACTGAACAGATTTCTGCTTTGATTTTTTTATGATGTACTTGATTTATTTTACTGCAGATCAGTAGTATGTGAAAGCATGTTTGATAGCAGCATAAGCATTGCTAGTGCATCTTTTTGAAGGCTTATTTGTGGTGACTTTACCTTCTGATTTTGTGAAATGCTATATAACTCTCGCTCACCTTTTTGCTGTTGGGCAGTGCAGTTTTACATGGCTGAGTTTCTTTTGTGTTTCTTTTGTGTTACATTTTGGTGCATCGGTTTACTGTCAGTTTAATGAGCAGTGGCAAATTAAATGTCGCAATGTGGGTGCTCGGGGAAACAAAGCTGAGTAAGCATGCGTGCATTGGAAATTTGTGTTAGTTTCTTAACTCTCTCTGAACTGCATTTGAATGCAGATTTGTACTTCTACTGCCATAGTTGCAGTGCAGATGTTTAGTATTTATGGCTTGTCTTGCACTGCTGCATTTTGTTTGAGTTACTAACTCAGAGAATTGTTTTAAGTTGTTGGCTGCTGTGAGAATGACGTTACTAGTTGGTTGCTGTAAGAATGACGTTACTAATTGTAAACGTAGAGAATGTGTGCAATGGCTATATACCACAGTGCCTCGCTATTTAGCTGTAATTTTCCTTTTGAAAATGTGTAGGACAGTTCAGTGCAGTTACCTGCAAAGGTATTTGGTGGTGTAGGTTTTTTCTCGCCTGCTGCTGAAGTTCAGAATACCTATTGATTAAAACATGTAGGAAGAAATAATTGAATTTACTTGGCATTCTTGCCATAGTGGAGGAATAGCAGTGTGAGTGATGGACTCTATGTACAACAGCAGTGACCTTTGTAAACATGGTGTGATTTATTTCTACTGCTTCAGTGTGACTTTCTAACTACATCAAAAATGTGAATTTGTTTTCAGTTTGCAGTACACTGATCTCGCATCAAAAATGTAAATTGCATGGTAATATGATTTAACATCAAGTAATTCGTGTGCTGGTTTTATATATAAATATTTTGTAGTACAAGTGAAAGAAGCAATTGTGGCTGTCTTAATAGGTCCTATCTAAGGAACAGACTGTGCTATAATATCTCAAGGAGATGTTGTACTGGCAGTAACAATCATATTAAAGGGGGGTTCTCCAGTGGACTTGTATAAGTGACTTAGGATTGTCTGTGGGGAGCATCGATGGTGTTGTGTGTTTTTTTTGTAGCGTAACATACAGTATGTTTGCATTAAAGTTTCGTCCTTCATAGATCTTTCAGAAACAAGTTACCTTGTACTTGATTGGAACCAACTGAAATATCTGGAAGCTTCAAGTGCTCCAATGAATACCGCATCCTCTACCATGAATACCGCATCCTCTGCCATGAATACCGCATCCTCTGCATCTGTGAATCGGTAAACACTTCCATGACAACTGAATAGCATTCCTGTTGCCTTAAATTGTAGGCACGATCTGTGTGGACAGTAAATTAGATGAAATTGAGCCATGTCCTCACTTTATAAACCAGTACAGCAATAGCATTCCAAATGTTTACAAATGGATAGAATGAGCCGGGGGTAAATGTGCTCAATGTATGCAAGCTGTAGTTCCAGATGACTTGATTCTTGATTTGAATTTGCTGTCTAGTGGCAGAAATTGACAAAGCCTGTACAGTGGTCTGGTGTTGTATAGTATAATTTTGCCTCTAATACAACCAGCTGTAGTTGCAAGGTCTAGTTGGGTGAATTGCAAGACTTGGGTGGGTAGGCAGCTATAAGAATTGAGGGAGTTTATGAACATTGCATTTTCCTTTCCTAACATTTGAATTTCCAAACTTTATTTTTAACAGACAGCCTGGAAAAGGTCCAAAGAAGCTTTCTGGTGCAGCAAATAGAAAAAGAAAGGCTCAGAGAGAATTGCAAGTGGCTAGTTTACGTGCTTCAATGATGAGATTTATGCAGTCTAGTCAGACATTAGACAGCAGTCAGTGGAAAGACAGTGAAATGCTTCAAGAGGCAAATTTCCCTGAGGTGCCAAGCAGTCCTTCCAGACCAGGTAAAAGTGACAGTTACTGCCAAAGTCCCAGCGATGCTTGCTGTATGGTAGATGTTGAGAATACTGGTACTGGATGTGCAGATAATGAATCTGAGTCAGAGGTGTGTGATAATGGCTCTGACCTTGCAGGTGGTAATGTAGAGTGTGACAGAGTGTGGAGCTCAGTCAGTGTCTGGGGCATCCATTGACTCTATTCCTGTGTGGTCAGAGCTAGGAGCAGCTCATTTATCTGACCAACTAGATGTATGTGAGGCGGAAAGTAAGGAAGCAGATCCAGTAATACACAGGGAAGTCCATAGTGACCCTGGTAAATGGCCAGATCCCATGGATGATAAAGTTCACTGTCTGTTAAGTGCTGCAGGGCCTGTTCAGATAATGAATCAGTTTCCCCTATGATGATCACCATAGAAGATTCAACCCCATCTTTTATAATAAACGACTTACAAATGGTGAGACAGTCAGAAGGTCTTGGTTGGTGTATTCCGAAAGTAGTGACTTGGTATTTTGTTTTTGCTGCAAACTCTTTAGCAGTACTCATTTAGTTGCCCTGTCTAGTACAGGAACATGTGACTGGAAAAATTTGGGACAAAAGCTTATAGAACATGAGCGATCAGTGAAACATAAAGAAGCTGCTGCTAAGTGAAGTGACTTGCACTTGAGGCTTAAGAATAGCTCCACCATTGATCACCACCGTGAGAACATGATTAAGTCCGAGAGGAAATACTGAAGAAATGTTCTGGAAAGACTGCTTGCAATCTGTCAGTACTTGTCCCAACATAACTTGGCCTTTAGGGGTAGTGAGGATAGACACTTTACAAGTGGTAATGGCAACTTCCTCGGGTTAGTGCAGCTGCTGGGCAAGTTTGATCCAGTAATACAAGAGCATCTTCGTCGTATCAGTAATGCCGAGATCCATGATCACTACTTGGGGAAAACAATCCAGAATGAGTTAATAATGTTAATGTCAAAGTCTGTCAGAGACACTATTTTGCAAAAGATAACCGATGCAAAGTACTATTCCATTATATTGGATTGCACTCCTGACTGCAGTCATCAGTAACAGATGTCACTGACTGTCCGTATTGCTGAATGCAATGAAAGTGTGGAAGTTAAGGAGTACTTCTTGTCCTTCCTCCAGGTTACTGAGACTACTGGTGGTTTTCTGACTGACATTGTATTAAATGAACTCAAAAGTCTGGGAGTTTCCCTCTAAAACTGCAGAGGCCAGGGTTATGACAATGGCTCTAATATGAAGGGGAAACATTCTGGTGTTCAGGCCAGAATCTTGGCCTTAAATCCTCGTGCATTTTTTGTACCCTGTGGCTGTCATAATCTCAATCTAGTAATTGGTGATGCTGCAAAGTCTTCACTAGATGCTGTTTCATTCTTTGGTAATCTGCAACGAATGTACACTCTGTTTACATCCTCTACTCAGAGGTACAAAATATTTCGGGATAATGTGTCAGGCCTAACTGTAAAGCCACTGTGTGAGACCAGGTGGGAGTGTAGGGTAGAAAGTGTGAAAGCAGTGAGATACCAAGTGGGTGCAGTTTATGATGCCTTGGTTTCAGTGGCAGAAGTTACAAAAGGGAAGGATCCTAAGGCATATTCAGAAGCAGCATCACTGAGCAGTACAATGAAAAGTGCTAAGTTTTTAATAGTGCTGGTAGTCTGGTATGATGTATTAGTAAAGGTTGGACGTCAGTAAACTTTTACAAAGCTCATCCATGCAAACTGATCAGGCAGTAATTCTGCTTGAAGAACTGAAAAGATTTTTAACAGAATACAGGGCCACAGGGTACGAACAGGCAAAAGTGACTGCTACTGAGCTAGCTGAAGAACTGGAGGTAGAACTCAAGTTTCCTGGTGGAGATGAGGTGAGATCCAGGAAAAAGAGGAAGCTTTTTGATTATGAAGCTGATGAGGAGTGTCAAATTAGTCCTGAACAGAATTTTAAAGTCAACTTTTTTAACTCTATTGTTGATGTTGCACTGTCATCTGTGCAGGACAGGTTCACGCAACTTGCAGCTCATAGTGCTACTTCTTGGCTTCCTCTACAACATACAAGACCTCTCTACTGTTTCTGATGATAAGCTATTGCAGCTCTGTAAAGACTTCCAGAATCTTTTAATCCACAATGACTCTGCTGATATCGATGCAGTAGAGCTGTATGAGGAATTAAAAACCCTTTGCCACATTATTCCAAAGGGATTATCAGCACTGGATGACCTTAATGTAATGAAAAAGCAAGGGTTAGTGGAGATATTCCCACAAGTAGTGGTAGCTCTATGCATTTTGTTGACTCTGCCAGTGACAGTTGCATCTGGGGAGAGAAGCTTCTCTAAACTCAAACTAATCAAAACATACTTAAGAAGTACTATGCTACAGGATAGACTTGTGGGCTTGGCTATGATTTCTATTAATAATGAAATATCTTGCCAGATGGACTCTGCTGATATAATTGATAGATTTGCTCAGTGCAAGGCAAGAAAAGTGCGGTTTTAGAAAGTGGCTAGGTATGAATAACAGTGTGCAAATTTTGTATGACTTGCTTACAGTTGTAAGCAGAAGGCACAACAGTTCTGTAGTATGTGAGTTCCTGTAGGGAAGCACTACAGTGGAGTTGGCAGGTAAGCACAAAGTATGGTCAGCTGTGCACTTCTATACTGTAACTTACCTGAGTGGGTATAGCGAAGCTGATCATGTTTCTTGCATGTGTACTGAAGGTATAGTTGTCTACTGCCAATAGGGTCATTGCCAGTCTTTGATCAATTATCTGACAATGGTACAGTTTAACATGAATTGTGACAAGCCTACTGTTTTTAAGTGACTAGTAGAGATGACAGTTTGAAAAGCGTAACATTTCACTGTGACATTGCATACAGAAATGTCACTGACTGTATTGCTGAAAGCAATGAAATTGGAAGGAAATGTGTACTTTTCTCCTTCCTCCAGGCTACTAAGACTGCTGCTGGCTTTCTCAGTGACATTGTGTTAAATGAAAGTTGGGGAGTTCATAAAACTGCAGTGGCCAGGGTTATGACAATGGCTGTTAATATGAAAGGAAACTGTTCAGGCAAGAATTTTGTCTTTACAACCACATGCATTTCTTGTACCCTGTGGCTGTCGCACAATCTCAATCTAGTAATTGCTGATGCAAACTTTTCAGTAGATGCTGTTTCATTCTTTGGTAATCTGCAATGAATGTACACTTTACATTCTAACTCTAGTACAAAGTATTTTGCCATGTGTCTGGTCTAACTGTAAAGCCACTTGGACCAGGTTGAAGTGTAGGGAGAGTGTCAAAGCAGTGTGACGGGTGTAACTGTAAAGCCACTTGGACCAGGGTGAAGTGTAGGGAGAGTGTCAAAGCAGTGTGGTGAAGTGTAGGGAGAGTGTCAAAGCAGTGTAATCTGAAGTAGGTGCACTTTGCAATGCCTTGGTTTCAGTGGCAGAACTTACAAAAGGCAAGGCATATCTGAAGCAGCATTGCTGAGCAGTACAAGAAGTGTTAAGTTTTAATAGCACTGGTGGCCTGGTATGATGCATTAGTAGGTTGAACAAGTCCGTAACAGTTTGCAAAGCTCTTCCATGCAAATTATCAAGCAGTGATTTGCTTGATGAACTGACAAGGCTTTTAACAGAATATAGGGCAGCAAGGTAAAAATGGCAAATGCAACTTTTGATTGAAAAATTGGATTGAAGGTTCCTGGTGCAGAGCAGGTGACACCCAGGAAAGAGGCTTTTTGGTTATGCACTAAATGATTGTAATTTTAGTCCTGAACAGATTTTTAAAGTCAACTTTCAATACTCTTGTTGTTGCACTGTCATCTGTGAAGGACAAGTTCACTCTGCTTACAGCTCGTAGTGCTAATTTTGGCTTCCTCAACACACAGGAGCTCTTGGTAGTTACTGAAGATAAATTGTCTGTTAACCCACTTTGCATTTGCTGATATTGATGCAGTACAGCTGTATGAGGAATTGAACACTGATAATCCCTTTGGAGTAATGTCAGTGCTGGAGGTCCATAAACGCGTATTTGTCGATGTCTTACTAGATGTAGTGCTGCGCATTTTGTTGACACTGCATGTGACAGTTGCATCTGGGGAGTGAAGTTACTATATATGAAAAACCAAGAAAAAGATATACGAAAAACCACCAGGTGCAGGAGCTGGGATGCAAGCAAGTTTATTCTGGTACCTCGGCTGAAGGTTAGCCTCCCTTCAGTGTTTATGAATGTATGGTCCCTTTAATTCTGAAGCCTCCTGATGTATTTAATTAATTATTTAATTAATTATTTAATTGATTAATGATGGATTTTTGTATAAAAGATGCAATAAAATGTGAGTGGTTATTCCTTTGAAGGCTGTGTTCAGCCGAGGTACCAGAATAAACTTGCTTGCATCCCAGCTCCTGCACTTGGTGGTTTTTCGTATATCTTTTTCTTGGTTTTTTATATTTGTAAAGGAGGAAAGGAGCTGTTTCTAATAATGGCAAATTCAGCCTTGAACGAAGATGGTTTTCGTTTTTCCAATTTGTGTAAAGAAAGGGATGACAAGTTGGCTTTGTTTGATCCATGGACTGTTTCTGGGAGTGGAAATTTTGATAAAAGATTTGATGAACTAAAAAAGTTAAGGGTGAAGGAGACTTCTCTTTTCACGTTTGTTAGAAAAATATGTTAGCTTATCTGTTACACCCAGAGGACTTCGGGTGGATAAGCTACCTGCGTTTAAATTTTCAGAGGAGGAGAGTGAGTTTTTAGAAGAGTGGAAGGCTGCCTCATTGCAATGCACGTTAAGTTGGCTCAAAATTCTTATCAGACGGAACCGAAAGAATTTGGGGGCGATCCAATTGCAGGTTGCAGAGGTGGAAGAGAGTTTATCTAAAGAATTTTCTATTGAAGTGTTTTGCGCAACCATGAAGAACATTAATGCAGAGATTGTAAAATTTGAAGCTGAAGTACTTTCAAGGAAGAAATACAAACTAAATAGGGACATTAATGACTTCAAAAAAATACTGTGTATTTGTGGCAACGCAAGCGCAAAAATGGTACGCCCCAAACCGGAAGAATGGAAGGAGGTTCAAGGAGCGGTAGAGATTCATCTGTTTCGTCCTCTGATACAGGTACAAGCAGGAAAAGTGTGTCGTTTGAAAGGGTGGACGTCATCGAAGATGCCAGTGTTCAGTCGGAGGTTGAAGAACAAGCAAGATGGAATTTTCGACAGGGGAGCAAACGAAAATCAAGAAACAAGGGTCGCAATAGAAGATACTGAGAGGATGTCTGTTTCTACTTTATTCACACAGACTTTCAGGTTGGGACATTTTGCTTCTTCAAATGTTGATTGCAGCACTACGCAGATGCATACTGTTAATTTAAGTGATTTTTTTTGGTCACTTATGATATGGAGCAGGTATTATTAAAGGGAAGTAAGTTTGTCCCTACTAAAATACCAGCACTGTCAGATGTATTAATTGATGCTAAGCGTTTTTGCAGAAAGCTGTTTTAGAAAGTTCATTTTGAAGCTAAAGATTCCCATACTATAATGGATGTAGTAAACATTGAAAATGGTAGTAGTGTTAATAATGTTGAAGCTACTCATAGTTGCAATGTTTCTAATGATTTCTTCTGCTCACATGATTCTTTGCTTGATCTTTCGATATATGACTATGATTAAGAAAGTTTTGCACTAATGGATGTGGATGTGGATGGGTCTGAGTTAAATTCTGTCACAACTGATTCTGGGCGTTTTTTTTACAGGGTATGGGAAACTTGAGGTACCTATTTTACCCACAGAGTTCTTTTTGTCCACCTAAGAACTCCTTTACCTTAAGAGTTTTTGAGAATGCATTACTGAGAAAAATCGAGAGTGAATATGCTGTGTTTTTGAAAAAATATTTTGAATTTAACCTTACTAAAACTGAATGGAGAGCTTTAGGAATTATGCAAGGTGTTTTAGATAAATATGCATTTTGTCAGGCTGATAAAGGAGGTAATTGGGTGATTATGGATAGGTTACATTACTTAAAAATGGTTTTTGATTTATTATCTAATGAACAAGTTTATGTTGAGTTACCTGGTAACCCTGTCTTAGAATTTAATACAGCACATTTGGAACTGTTAGAGAGGGGTGAAAGGCTAGGGTTCTTGACTAATAAGGATGTTAAAAAACTTTTTATTGTTAGTCCCAAAGACCCTAGCTTTTATGCTTTACCAAAGATACATAAAAATCTTTTGGACCCTCCGGGACGCCCTATTGTGTCGTGTTGTGGCGGTTTTCTTGAACATGTTGGCATATTTTTGGATAGTCTCCTTAAAAAAGAATTGAGTAATGTTTCTTCACATATCAGAAACACTAATGATTATTGTGAGAAGGTTAAGAATTTACAATGGGACAATACTTTCTATTGGGCAACTGTTGATGTGAAGGCTTTATATACCAGTATTAGGACTAAATTTGGTTTAGAGGCAATTTGTAATATTTTGGGGGAGGGTCCACAAACTTCTTTTATTATTTCACTTTTGGAATTTGCATTAACTCACAATTATTTTTTGTGTGAACGCAAAATTTTCCTACAAAAGGAAGGGACTGCAATGGGGGCTAATTTTGCCCCCATTTATGCTATATTATTTATGTCATATTTTGAGACCAGTTTTTTGTATACTTTGGAATTTTTTCGTAAAAATGTTGTACTTTATTATAGGTACATTGATGATTTGATTTTTGTATGTACTGGGAATATTATGGAGTTTGATGAATTTATCACCAGTTTACATTGTAACAGATCTGGTCTTGAATTCACATACGTAGTGAATGCCCAAACTATTCAGTTTTTGGACATTTTATTATATGTGGATTCCAACAATAAAGTTCAATATAGACCTTATAGAAAAGTTACTGCAACCAACAATTTTTTACATGCTACTAGTGCTCACCCCAGACATTTGATTGAAGCACTTCCATTTGGTGAGTTTAAATGCACTTTTGAACATACCTCGGAAATCGGTTTATTGGATTCTGAATTTAGGGACATTAAAAACAGGCTTTTAATGAGAGGCTATTCTGAATCCTTAATAAATAATAGTATTGATAGGTTATTAAAACCTGATTTGTATGTTAGGAATGAGGATAAAATTCACAATAGAATCAAGAAAGCTGATAGGGTCCCTCTGAATAGTGAGAATAAAATATTTTTTGTTAATAAATACTCTCTGTTTTCTCTAACTATGAAAAATATTGTGGATTTTCTTTGACCGATAGTTTGTCAAAATGATGAGATAGGTCATCTTTTTCCCAATAGAGTTTGTTTCTCCTATGGAAGATATGCAAATTTGAAGGAAATGCTGAAGCTAAAACCAAGAGTTAGGGAGAGTAATATGTTAAATGGGAATACTATATTAAATGGTATGTTCAGGTGTGGTAAATGTAAAGTTTGCCCAAAAGTCAAAAATCTATCAGGCAGTTGTATAAATGGCGTGAAATATCAGGCAACTGATAAATTTGACTGTAAATCTTGTGGGGGGTGGTTTATGTTGTTGGTTATGGTTGCATTCCACCTAAATACTATATAGGCCAAACAAAACGTCAGTTAAAGATACGAATTTTGGAACATATGGGTGACATTAGAAATCATAGGATGGAAAGTCCCATTTCTGAACATTTCAATAGTTTGCATAATGGTGTGTTAGACTCTGTTCTTTTGTGCCTTAGCTAGACCTGATGTTTACAATGCTGGTAATTTTTTACAGAAATTACTGAATTTGGAAAGCATGTTTATATTAACTTTTGGTACCTTGAAACCTAAAGGTTTGAATTTGGAAATGAACTTGACTATTTAAAAGCTTTGTTTAGGTACTTGTAAAAGCATATAGTTAATTTTTAATATTGTACTTATGTGTATTTAATCTGTTGAATGCTTCTGTTTAGTTAGCCTCCCTTCAGTGTTTATGAATGTATGGTCCCTTTAATTCTGAAGCCTCCTGATGTATTTAATTAATTTAATTAATTATTTAATTGATTAATGATGGATTTTTGTATAAAAGATGCAATAAAATGTGAGTAGTTATTCCTTTGAGGGCTGTGTTCAGCCGAGGTACCAGAATAAACTTGCTTGCATCCCAGCTCCTGCACTTGGGTGTTTTTTTCAGTGAAGTTACTCCAAGCAAGTACTATGTTACAAGGTAAACTTGTTGGATTGGCTATGATCTGAATTAATAATTGCTCTTGCTAGATGTTATATGCTGATATAACTGTTTTGCTCATTACAAGGCATGAAACTTACAGCTTTTGTAAGTAGCTAGGTAGAGACTGAACAGTGTGCAAAGTGTGCATAATTTCACATCTGATGTACCCTGTAGTGTGATCCTACAGCAGAAGGCATAATACTTTTCAATGCCAGAGTTCCTGTAGGGCAGCAGCACACAGTACTGTCAACTAGGCACTATTCTGTACTACTGTAACTGGCTTACTTGAATTGCTAGGACAAAGTTGAACCATATTCTTCCATCTGCTAATGTTTCTGCATGCATAATGGAAGGTGTGGTTGCATAATGGAAGTAGGGTCATTGCCAGCCTACCTGCCAGTTGCAGTGTACAGTGAACTGTGTGCCAACTGAACACTTAAGTGCCTCATGCAGACATGAGGAGACAAGTGTAACATGTCACTGTCCATTTTGTGAATGCAATGAAATGAAGGAAAGGGGCACTTTTTGTCCATGTTACTGGGACTACTGGTGGATTTCTCACTGACCATGTTAAATGAACTTAAGTTTGGGAATTCCACTAGAGAACTGCAGAGGCCAGGGTTATGACATATTGGCTCGAATATGAAATGAAAACCTTCTGGTGTTGCAGGAATCTTGTCTTTCCGCATGCATTTTTTGTACCCTCAGGCTGTCACAATCTCAATCTTTTAATTAGTGATGCTGCAAAGTCTTTAGTAGATGTTTCATTCTTTGGTAATCTGCAACGAATGTACACTTTTCAGAGGTACAAAATATTTTGTCATGTGTCAGGTCTATCTGTAAAGCCACTTTGTGAGACCAGGTGGAAGTGTAGGGTAGAAAGTGCCAAAGCAGTGTGATCTGAAGTGGGAGCACTTTCCAATGCCTTGGTTTCAGTGGCAGAACTTACAAAAGATCAGGATCCTAACGCATATCTGAAGCAGCATGGCTGATTGGTACATGTGCTAAGCTTTTAATAGCACTGGTGGTCTGGTATGATGCATTAGTGAAGGTTGGAAAAGTCAAAATTGCAAAGCTCTTCCATGCAAATTGATCAAGCAGTGATTCTGCTTGATGAACTGAAAAGTATTTTAACATAATACAGGGCCACAAGGTACAAAATGGCAAAAGTAACTACCACTGAGCTAGCTGAAGCACTGGAGGTAGAATTCCAGTTTCCTGGTGCAGATGAGGTGAGACCCAGGAAAGCGGAGGCTTTTTGTTATCAACCAAATGACTTGGTCCTGAACAGAATAAAGTCAACTTTCAACACTCATGTTGATGTTGCAGTCATCTGTGAAGGACAGGTTCACTCAACGTCCAGCTCAGTGCTACTTTTGGCTTCCTCTGCAACATACAGGAACTCTTGGTAGTTACTGAACATATTTCAATTCTGTCCGTTAACCCAGTTGGAATCTGCTGATATTGATGCAGTGCAGCTGTATGAGGAATTAAACACTATCGCATTACTCCAAAGGGATTATGAGTGCTGGATGTCAATGTAATAAAGCGCGTATTACTTAAGGTTTTCCCACAGGTAGTGGTAGCTCTGCACATTTTGTTGACACTGCTAATGACAGTTGTATCAGGGGAGAGAAGCTTCTCCAAACTACAACTAACATATTTAAGTACTATGTGACAAGATAGACTTGTGGCCTTGGCTATGATCTCAATGAATGAGGTATCTTGCTAGATAGATTATGGTGATAGATTTGCTCAGTGCAAGGCACGATAAGTGCAGCTTTAGTAAGTATGTAGGTAATGAATAGAGTGCAAATTATGCATGATTTCACTTCTGATTTACCCTGTAGTTGAGATTTTACAGTGTAAGGCATAATTTTGCAGTATGACAGAGTTCCTGTAGGGAAGCTCAGAGTACTGTCGTTGTGCACTTCTCTACTGCTGTGACTGGCTAACCTGAATGGCTATAACAAAGTCAAACCATGCTCTTGCATCTGCTAATGTTTCAGGGAATTGGTTATGGCTAGGCTTGTATAGACCCTAGGGCCAATCTTAGGTTCATTGTGTAGTTGTATAATGCCAATAGGGTCAGTGCCAGTCTTTAATAAATTACCAGGCAATGATACACTTATCTTTCAGAGGAAATGTGCCAACGGAAATCTCTAAGACTGCAGTAGACATGACAGTTTGTACAAGTGTAACATTTCACTGTGAAACACTGCATATAGAAATGTAAATCAAATGGCAGCAGGGGAATAAAACCAAACTATTACAATGTCTGAAGCATGAACCAGCTAAATGAAAGTGTCTTCAAATTACTCAAGTGTACCTGACAGTTTGGCAATTTAAAGATTTTAAGTCACACATTACATAGGAATGTGTCTAGTAGCCAGCAATGAAATGAAAATCTGACTATTTCAATGTCTTCAATGTCTTTAACATGAAAGTACAGTTTTGTACCTACCATAAATGTAGATGTCCGATAGGAATGCATCTGCAGTCCTTACAAATGGGTTGTCCTGTTGTCAGGCAGCCCTTCGGTCGGCCGGATTCCAAAGTCTGGGTCTGGCCTCGGCTGGTGTCGCACTTCACCCGACGTCATAGCTGCAGTTATTCGGGTATAAAGGCATCAGCCGACGCCATTTTCCTCAGTGTTTCTTGCCCCAGATGCCAGGTGCCCTCTTGGAAGGCTAAATTTGGATAAATGCCAATGATTCCAAATAGTAGAGAGCAAACACAAAAAATAAGCATGTACATATATACAAATACACCATAATAGATCCCCCCCCAGTTAGCTATAAGATGGGCAAATACCCTAGGAGTACCACAGAGGGGAAGGCGGGTGGGTAATCCTGACTGCAGATGCATTCCTATCGGACATCTACATTTATGGTAGGTACAAAACTGTACTATGTCCTTCAAGGACGCATCTGCAGTCCTTACAAATGGGTAGAATACCATAGCCAAACTAGGGGAGGGGGAAAAGAGAAAGGTGATTATGGTGTAGTTAGGATCCCTTGCAAAACAGCAGTGGCAAAACCTGCTCGGGATCTAGAGTATAAAGATAAATTATAATGCTTGGCAAATGTAT
Source organism: Protopterus annectens (assembly GCF_019279795.1). Classification (NCBI taxonomy): domain Eukaryota; kingdom Metazoa; phylum Chordata; order Ceratodontiformes; family Protopteridae; genus Protopterus; species Protopterus annectens. The sequence goes on from NC_056725.1 coordinate 27,990,321, forward strand.
GCACGGAGGTCCAAGTAGCAGCCTCAATAATGTCCTTGGTAGCCACTCCTCGTAAGAAAGCTGTGGTAGTGGCTGTAGCCCTTGTAGAGTGAGGCCTGATGTTCTCTGGAGTTTTCTTCCCATGGTAGGAGTAACAAAATCTAATGCAATTTCCTATCCACTTGGAGATTGTCTGTTTTGAAATTGCTTTTCCTTCCCTTCCTGTTGCATATGCTACCAGTAGCTGGTCAGTTTTTCTATTGCCTTTGGTCCTGTCCAGGTAGTAGCGTAACTGTCTATGTACATCCAAGGTATGCAACAGTCTTTCTCCCTGTTCTGTGGGTTGGGGAAGAATGTAGGTAGGTGGATAGCCTGATTTAAAGACACTCTGGATACCACCTTAGGCATAAATGTAGGATTTGTTCTCATGGACACTCTATCTTGATGGAAGATCAGGAAGGGTTGCACTGCCATTAATGCCTGTAGTTCAGATACCCTTCTTGCTGAAGTGATCGCCAGCAGGAAAGCAGTCTTCCATGATAAGTATTGTAATTCTGTTGTTGCTGCTGGTTCGAAAGGAGGAAGTGTCAATTTTTCTAGCACAAAGTTCAAGTCCCATGCTGGCAATGGTGGTTACCTAGGAGGTTTTACATTTTTAATTCCTCTCAGAAACTGCCTGAGCAGAGGATGTGAGAAGACAGGAGGATCCAAGCTGTATTCTGCTGAAATAGCTGATGCATGTATCTTGATGGAAGAATAGGACAGGCCTGTGTGGTAGAGCTCTGCCAAGTATTCCAGGATGTTGGCTATGTTTACCAGAGACACATCTTCTCCCTTTGCAGTACTCCAAATGAGATATCTTTTCCATTTTGCTGCATAATTTTTTCTTGTTGAGGGTCTGCGAGCCTCAAGGATAATGTCTTTAACCCTTTGGCATAAATTTGGGTTAATTGCTCTTATGTAATGTTCCAGGCAGTCAGCTGCAAGGTTTTCAGGTTTGGATGTAGGCTGTTGTAGTTGTTCTGTGTTAACAGCAATGGAACCAGGGGTAGTGTCCATATTTGTTCCCGCGACATGCTCCTCAGTAATGGGTACCAATGTTGCCTTGGCCAGTCTGGAGCTATCAGAATGATCCTTGGACGGTCCTCTTTGATCTTCAATAGCACCTTGTGCATCAAAGGAAGTGGTGGGAATGCATATGCTGTCAGGTTTTTCCAACTGAAAGATAGGGAGTCCACCTTCCAAGCAAGTGGGTTGTACGTCCTTGTGCAGAATTTCCTTAGCTGGTGATTGCGTGGGGATGCAAATAAGTCTATTTCTGGGAGTCCCCATTTTCTTGTAATGGCTTTGAAGATGTCCGGATGCAGCATCCATTCGTGGGCATCCGTGGTAGTCCTGCTTAATATGTCTGCTAGAATGTTTTCTTTTCCTGGTACAAAATTGCTTGTAGCTGAATGTTGTAGCTCAGAGCCACATTCCATAGGTCCAGTGCCATCCGGCATAGAGGGTACGAATGTGTGCCTCCCTGTTTGTTGATGTACCACATAACTGTGGTGTTGTCTGTCCTTATCATCAATTGACCTTCTCGGAGAAATGGTCTGAATGTCTGGATTGCCAGTTTTACTGCCAACATTTCCTTTAGATTTATGTGCAGGTTCAGCTGGTCTTGAGTCCATAAGCCTTGTATGCACTTGTCCATTATGTGGGCCCCCCCAACCGAGGTCTGAGGCGTCCGTCGTGATGGTTTGGCTTGGTGGAGTGCTGTAGAAGGGCAATCCTGTGTTTAATTGACAGGCCTGAGCCCACCATAGGAACTCTTGCTTCAGGCATGGGATTATTGGAATTTTGGTTTCTAGGCTGTGCTTGTGTTGAGACCATAAATTCTTTAGGTACCACTGTAGCTTTCTCATATGCAGTCTGGCATGAGGGACCAGTATTATGCAGGATGCCATGAACCCCAGGGCTTGCAGTACTTTTCTTGCTGTTAGATGGTTCTGCTTTGTTAAAGCCAAGAAGTAGAGAGGTAGTTGCTCTTGCTTTTCTACTGTTAAGAATGCCATTTGCTTTAATGTGTCCAGCTCTGCACCCAAAAAGGTTATTCTTTGGGATGGTGTCAGTCTTGACTTTTTTATATTGACTGTATATCCCAGGGCTTGTAGCAGGTAAATGACTCTTTGCAAGTCTTCTGTTAGCTTGTTTTTGTTGTCCGCTTGTATCAGGCAGTCGTCCAGGTAGGGGTAAATTTGGATTCCCTGAAGCCTGCAATGAGCAATTACTGATGCCAGGCATTTCGTGAATACTCTGGGCGCAGTAGATAAGCCAAAGGGCAATGCTGAGAATTGATAATGCTCTGATCCTGCAAGAAATCTGAGGTATCTTCTGCAATCTGGTCGTATGGGGACGTGCAGGTATGCCTCCTTGAGATCTAGAGTAACCAGCCAAGACTCCTTGCCCAGCATGGGAAGAAGCTGCTGTAGGGTCAGCATTTTGAATTTTGGAACAATGAGGAATGTGTTTAAAGTGGACAGGTCGAGAATAGGTCTCCATTTGCCTTCTTTCCTTGCTACTAGGAAGAGTCTGGAGTAAAAACCCTTTCATTGCTCCATATATGGTACCTTTTCCACAGCTCTCATTTTTAATAATTGACTTACTTGTTGTAGAGCTTCTGCCTTTTGATTTGGAGGTAGGTTTGGCATTCCTCTCTTTCCTGGTAGAGTATGGAAATGAAACCTGTAACCTTGGTCTATAGTTTGCAAAATCCACTTGTCTCTTGTGATGTAATGCCAGTTTTTTGAAAAAAGAGCTAGCTTTCCGCCTAAGGGTGCTTCTAGTTGTTCCCTGGTAGGCGGTGTCAGAGCCAAGTCACTGTGATTGTCCTGTTGTAGTGGTGGTGGCTGTGTCTGTGCCTCGCTGGTTGTTACCCTGCCACTGGCATCCCCTGTAGGCACCCCTGGATTGGTTTCTGCCTCTTGAACGCCTATTCCTGCCTCTCTGTGATTTGGAGGAGTCTGGAAAGGACCAATTCTTGGAGGGCCAATTCCTGCTAAACCTTGGAGGTTGGACCTGTAAGAAATCTTTCACTGTTTGGACAGATTTTGCCTTCTCTTCCATCTTCTTCAGTACCTGTTGTGCAGGTGAACCAAACAAATTGATCTTGTCCATGGGAGCATCTAATAGTTTTGATTTGACATGGTCCGGTAAGGCCTGCTCTTTTAACCATGCATGCCTTCTGATAACTGTGCCAGTCATGGCTGATCTAAAGGAAGCCTCCAGTGCATCATAGCCGCATTTTAAAGAATGGTTGCTAACTTGCTGAATGTTATGTACCATTTCCTGAACATATTTCTTATCTAAAGGTTCATCAGAGGACAGTTTTTTAGTTAACTGGTCTAGCATAAACTCTTGATATTGGATCATATGAAATTGACAGTTCAAGGCCCTAGCTGACAGAGTGGCAGAAGTGTAAACTTTTTTACCCCATCTCTCTAAGGACCTGGATTCCCTTTCAGAGGGAGGGATTTTTGGCAGAGGTAGCTGCTACAGCCTTAGGACCCTGGGAGATAGTCTCGGGGTCTGCAAAAGGAGCCTTGTATAAATGGTGATGTGTGTCCGGGACCCTGTAGAACCTATCGGGCTTAGCAGGGGCCGGAGGTAATGAATCAGGAGCAGTACAAGCATCATTAAATGCATCATCTACAACAGAAAGAACTGGAGGTATAGCTAAAGGCCTATGTTGTGGTAAATGCAAAAAGGTTCTAAGCCTTTTTCTGGAGTCTGAAAAATCTTGGCCCTGCCACTGAAATTGTTCCCTCATAGCATGCAAGGTTTCCCCAAAGGAAAATTCCTCAGGCGGAGAGGCAGAAGGGATGGACTCTTCAGCATCAGAGTCTTCATAAGGGGAATAAGGAGCCTCTGGAGGGTCTGTAATAACTGAATCATCAGAGGAATCATCTGTGGAAACTGGCTCAGGGGGCTCTGCTCTAGGCCTCTTCTCTGGAGGTGGGTGAGAGGCCCTGTCTGGGTGAGGTTGAGATCCCCGGATTAAAGAAATGAGATCCTCTGCTAGAGAAAGCATTTGGGAACTGGAGCTGGGCCTGTGAGAGGGGGTCTTAACAGGCACAGATTTAGTAGCTTTAGCTGCTTTAGCCCTGGCAAAGGCCTTAATGGACATGGCTGCAGGAGGCCTAGCAGCTCCACGTGCAGGGGTTGAAATATCCAAGGGAATAGTGTCAGATAATTCCGGAGAAACCACAACTGCATGTTAGATTTCAGAAGCCGATTCCACCAGGTTGGAAGAGGCCTAGGTAGAAGGTATGCTTTCGGCTGAAGGAAGAACCGCTTGCTCGGTTTCAGCCGAAACCGAGACACTCGCGGTTGGCTTAACCGCGGTTTCGGCCGAAACCGCGGACCGCGAGTGTCGGTCCTTTTCCTTGCGTTTTTTGGATATTTGTGAAGTCGGAGGATCCGACGGCATAATATAAGCAAAATCAGAGCCGAAAAACTGCTCAGCAAATTCCAACCGACGTCTAAGCGTCCGTCGGTTGAAAGAAGCACAGGCTAGACAAGCTGCTACGTCGTGGTCTGGGCCTAAACAAGGTAAGCAGTGAGAGTGGAAATCTTTATGAGGTATTTGTTTCCCACAAGTTAAACAGTTATTCACTTTTTCTGACATCGGCTGAGGCAAGAAAGAGTCCCCAACGGGGTACTTAGCTTTTTAGAAGTCTTCGGTAGTAGTAGAAGTATTCGGTAGTAGTAATCTCTGGTTCTGACCGACCGGCACTTGCGAACAGCTTCTGCTTCGGGCGCCACGCGGCAAGAAAGACTGAGGAAAAAGGCGTCGGCTGATGCCTTTATACCCGAATAACTGCAGCTATGACGTCGGGTGAAGTGCGACACCAGCCGAGGCCAGACCCAGACTTTGGAATCCGGCCGACCGAAGGGCTGCCTGACGACAGGACAACCCATTTGTAAGGACTGCAGATGCATCCTTGAAGGACATCTATGCCTAACCTTTTCAAAATTGCTCAAGCAGACCAGACACTTTTTTGTTCACGTTAGTTACACATTTATTGTGAAGTATTGCATATAGAAATGCATGAATAGCAGCAGATGAAATGTGACTAATTTTGAGGTCTAACATGAAGTGCACCAACTGACATCTAATGTCTTCAACTTAAGTGGACCTGACAGTTTGTACAAGTTCAACACTTTTTACTGTTTAACACTGCATTTAGAAATATACATCTAATAGCCAGCAAAGGAATACTTGAATGACAATTGTTGACATGAAGGGTGTCAATTCAAGTGGACGTCACACATTTCATTGTGAAACATGTACATATAGAAATGTACATCTAATGGCAGCAGTGGAATAAAACCGGACTACAATGTCAAGCATGAACTGAACCAGCCAAATGAATGAATGTCTTACAGTTACTTCATGTGGACCTGACACTTTGCAAGTTAAACATTTTAACTGTCAAATGCTGCACATAGAAATGTCTAGTAGCCAGCAATTAAATAAAATCTGACTATTTCAATGTCTAGCATTAATAGTGCCAATTGAAACCCAATGTTTTAAATTAAGCAGACTGGACAGTTTGTACAAGTGAAACACTTTTTATTGTTGAAGACTGCAGTTGGAAATGTCCACCTGGTAGCCAGCAAATGAATAATTAAATGACAATTTCCAATGTCTTTCACATGAAGTGACAATTACAAGTGTCAAAACATTGCATATAGAACTGTACATGTAATGGGACAACAATGCAATAAAGTCATCTGACAATAATAAAATTGGAGTATGAACTGCATAAAGTAAATGTCTAGTAGCCAGCAATGAAATAAAATCTGACTATTTCAATGTCTCTAGCATTAATTGTGCCAACTGAAGCTTGTTTTTAAATTGGTCAGCCAGACCTGACAGTTTGTACAAATGCAAAATTTTACTGACAAAGATTGCATATAAAAATATACTTGACAAGTAATGGAATAAATCATTTGCCAATATCAATGTCGGGTCTTAAATATGCCTTCAAATTACTTGAGTGGACCTGATAGCTGAAAGTAATACACTGCTGTTTAAAACTGAATTTAAAGGTCCCACATCCATCTGCAACCCATAATGGATAAACACTGCCAATACAATTCTGAAATCTGCTTGGTGTTAAGTTGTATGCAAAATTCAAGTCACTGACTGTAGTAACACTGCTTTCCTTTTTGGCCTCGGTCAGCATACAGCTGCAGCGCCACCACATCACAATATGTAGCTGTCTGAAGTATGTAGACTTGATGGCTGACCTGTGAAGAGCATGAAGCACATCAGGGTATATACTAAAAATGAAGAGTTGCTGCTACACTAGACCAAATGAGAACTAAACATCTATGAAACATCAATGCACATTGCAAAAAAGTTAATACTGTCTCTTGACTGCAGATAACAATATACAAGCAACAGATCAACCAGGTTTAAGGATATTCAGCCTTCAACTGCAGTCAACTAAACTACAAGGTGTCTTAACAGTATGACTTGGACTTTCATGCATTTAATGGAAAGAACTGGAGTGTTTGTGGGAGTGACACTTCTGTGGGCGTGGCTCAAATAGGGGTGTTCCTTGTGTTCAGTGTGGGTGGGGGTTAAGGGGCGCCAGAGCAGTGCTTTGCCTAGGGCGCCGTTTCAGCTAAGGCCGGCCCTGACCACCAGGCTAGTTGGCCAACACAATGTGTCTGAAATTCTCCAAGCGCAACTAACACTTGGTAAGACTGCAATCCAAATTGTAGCTTGCTACAGATCCCCCACCATACCCCAAGATTCTCACTACACCTTTCTAAACATACTGGAAAATATTAAGATAGAACCAAACACCCTAATACTGGGTGATTTTAACTACCCTGCCATTAACTGGGAAAACTACTCATGTCCCAACACCTTTGCGCAACGGTTCTTAGAATTCATAAATTCCAACGGCCTGGATCAACTAATCCATAGTCCCACCAGGGGCTCCAATATCCTAGACCTGGTCATTACCAACATGGGAAATCAATGCTCCATACCTATGGTCACCCCCTCGTTAGTCAGGTCTGACCATAAGCTAATTACCCTTAACATCCACATTCCACCCCCACTCCACAGTAAAGAAACCACCATAAAAAAATTCTCCAAAGCCAACTTCATGCTACTCAAGTCAGAAGTGACAAACTTCATGACACCCATGCAGACAGGAACTGAAAGTTCAACTGCTGAATCCTACACTAAGGCACTGTATGAGCACATCCACTCATGCATGAATCGTGCCATCCCAAATAAAAACAAAATGCTCTCATCCAAAAAAAGGAAGCCAATCTGGTGGTCCCCTGCCATAAACAAACTTTACAACAAAAGAAGAAACTTTTGCAGAAAAGAGGAAAATCCCAGGATGCAAAAAACTCCCTTACTAGCCTCAGTAAGAAACTGTGATGCCTCAAAATCCTCCAAAGCTAGTTACGAAAATAAAATTGCCAAAGATTCCAAAGACAACCACAAAGCATTCTATAACTATGTCAAGAATCTAAATGACAATGCTCAGATCTGCTCTGAGCTAAAACAGAATGGCATTAAATATACTGATCCGAAGGATATTGCCAATATCCTGGCAGATCGATTCAGTACCAACTTCACCCCCCCTCTCACCCCCTAAATGGCCCATCTCAATACCGGAAGATTGCCAAATTCCAGTAATAATGGCCACACAGGTACAAAACGCACTCTCTAAACCAAGAATACAGCATCCATGGGACCAGATGACATCCCGGGCTGTGTACTACATGAACTACAATGTGAACTGGCACCTCACCTAAGTGCCATGTTTAATCATAGCCTCACCTCAGGTTTCGTGCCCACTCAGTGGCGCAGAGCTACAGTTATCCCAATCCACAAGGGGGATCCACCTTGGATCCTGGAAACTACCGTCCCAGTCTGACGAGCCTTATCTGCAAGGCCATGGAGCGTGTTATCATGGAACTTATAAACAAAGACATTGGCAACCTTCAAACACTGGACCCCACCCAGTTTGGGTTTGTGAAGGGCTGATCTTGTCTCCTGAACCTGACTGACTTCTTTGAATCAGTCTCCAGAGCCATGGACAAGGGTAAGGTGGTCCACACAGCCTATCTAGACCTTGCCAAGGCCTTTGACACCATCCCCCAACTCTGGAATCATAGATAAACTTACAAAGTTGGGCATTAATCCCTATGTCACCCAATGGGTTGCTAAATGGCTTACTGATAGAACCCACACTGTAAAAGTAGCCGACTCCAAATCCAGCTCCAGACAAGTGGAGTACCTCAGGGTTCAGTCCTGGGGCCGCTCTTGTTTGGCATCTACTTCTCTTAAGTACAGGTCAACACTAAGGGACTCTGGCTAACAAAGTCTGCAGATGATTGCAAACTGGGAGCCATTATTGAATCCCCAAATGATGTGGATACTCTACAAAACGGCCTTACAGAAACAGATGCTTGGTGCCAGAGTCATGGGCTCAAGCTCAATGCCAAGAAATGTATTGTTATCCCCTTTGGGAAAAAACATGTATCCATGAATTAAAATATAGGTGGCAGTACACTAAACACAGAAAGTGTGATAAGAGACTTAGGGACACAGGTGGACAGTGGTCTCACCTTCGATAACCACATCGCCACAACAGTCAGGAAATCCTTCTATGTGGCATACCTCATCACGAAGGGATTTTCATCCAGAAAAAAGGAGGTCATTGTCCCACTGTACTCATCCCTCATTAGACCCATTATAGAATACAACGCCCCATTTGGTATGTACCTCTCAAGACATCTGCAACAACTGGAAAGGCCTCAGAAATACCTCACTAAAAGAATCACAGGCCTAAAGCAGATACCCTACGCTGACAGCCTTAAAAAACTCCAGCTATACTCTGACGCATATCGTCTACTCAGAGGCGATCTCTGCTTAACATACAAGGCCATGTCAAACCCAGAGCTGTTGGACATGCTACACTTAAAGAAATCCCAATCCCTCAGAGCTACACGCTCCAGGGATCTAAACCTTGTCATCACAATAAACAAAACATGCTGGAGGGATAGGTTCCTGACCCAGAGACTCTCCAGACTCTGGAATAGATTGCCCATACATGTCAAGCAGAGTGCCTCTTTGGACCTCTTCAAGATGAACCTTGATGATTGGATGGGAGAAAGGAAATTCACCCCAGGGATCATGTCAGTCGCCCTGCTAGACAGGGGTCCAGAAAAGTAAATAATGTGGGAAGAAATAACCAGGGAATTGTTATGGCTAGGCTTGTATAGGCCCTAGGGCTGATAGCCTAGTACCAACCTATGAACCTAAGTATTGTAAATGTATAATTTTCATATTCGTACAAGACTAAACAAACTGTGATATCTGTACGTGTGTACAGTGCACAGACAGTTCTATTACCATGTTGTAAGGAGTAACACTGTCTTCAAAATGAGGTATTACTTCATACAATGTGGTGCTCCCTTGCAAAGTTATTTACCAAAATATGAAATAAATCATAATTTCCATAACCTAAGTCCGAAACAAACTTTGATATCTGCACGTGTCAAACATACAGGCACAATTCTTTTACCATGTTAGAACCAGCAATATGGTCTTCAAAATGACATATTACTTGGCACATTCAGATGCTCCCTTGCAAAGTTTTTTACCAAAATATGAAAAAAAAACAATTTCCATAACCATAAGTCTCAAACAAACTTTGATATCTGCACGTGTCAAACATACAGGCACAATTCTTTTACCATATTAGAACCAGCAATACTGTCTTCAAAATGAGATATTACTTGGCACATTCAGATGCTGCCTTGCAAAGTTATTTACCAAAATATGAAAAAAATCATAATTTCCATAACCATAAGTCTCAAGCAAACTTTGATATCTGCACATGTTTCAAACATACAGGCACAATTCTTTTAACATATTAGAACCAGCAATACTGTCTTCAAAATGAGATATTACTTTGCACATTCAGATGCTGCCTTGCAAACTTATTTACCAAAATATGAAAAAAATTATAATTTCCATAACCGTAAGTCACAAACAAACTTTGATATCTGCCTACGAGTACAACATACAGGCACCATTCTTTTACCATGTTAGAACTATAAATAATCTTTTCAAAATGAGGTATTACTTAGCACATTCAGATGCTCCCTTGCAAAGTTATTTACCAAAATATGAAAAAAAAATCATAATTTCCATAACAGTTATTTGACAAGCTCAGAGAAATTCATTTTACACAACTCATTTCATAATAGTGTTTTACTTACTATACTGGTCCGACTTGGTCATGGATGTTTTCCATTCTTCTCACAATCATGCATGGCTCTCCTCATGCCATTATGGAGGCTGGTCAAGAACAATGCAATGCCCTCCTCAGTTAGGTGAATGCCATCCCTTCTGAACCAGTGAATATCTTCGGCGGGGATGCCGTTATGGCATATTGTCGATCCACCGACCCTATGCATCAAGCCATGCATGAACGCATTCTGTAAACGTCTGAACAGCAGAAGACAGTCTTACCTTATCTGAAATAAAGCATGGGTGGACACTGACAAGGGTGCAAAGCCAAGGCACATGTAAAGAGAAAAAGCAGGGTAAGGACCGCCGCTCCACTAATATGCCAAGGACAGGCATGGGGCTCCAGATGTTGGTTATCTGTAGTGTCCCATAGCTGTGCTGGCTGCCCACTCAGACTGCTGATACCACTATGGTCTCATGACCTCCTTCAATGTCAGCAGTCTGCCTTACCTTTGCCTTTTCTCTTTACATGTTCCCATTCAGCAATGGACCTAAGGGATGAGGGACTGAAGTAACTCACTAATTGCTGTCCTGACCTTCATATATTTACTACTCTCACCTACATACACTGACTACACTTGAAGGCAGGTACACTGAGTGGAGAGCTACATCAAGGCAACATGTCAAAAGAAAAAGACTGACCCAGGCTGTGTTGTTTTGCATTACATCACAGTGGCACACCCACGCCCATGCTTACCTAGGACAGCAGCACTATGGGACTGTGCTGTAGAGTCTCCAAGTTCCCAACTGCGATCCCGGTGGATCACAAGATCCATGCTGGCTGGGTATGCCCTCTGTCATGCACCCACCAACCTAAGAGCAGTTGGCAAAAAAAACTGAAGAGGGACCTTCCTGGCATTGGTGCTGAAGGGCTTGGCTGCTAACTGACATGGGGGCACAGAAAGAGCACATGTACACTGAAAAAACAGGTGAGGCACTCTGCTTTACCTCTGCCTTTTCCATTTACATGTGTCCTTTCTGCAATGGCCATTAGGAGTAGAAGGGAGTAGCTAATGTAAACCCTGTTGCCCTGACCTACATACACTTACTACACCTGAAGGGAGGGAGACTGAGTGGAGAGCTACATCAAGGCAACATGTCAAAAGACCTGGACTGACCCAAGCTGTGTCTTTTGCATGTGTCCTTTGCCGGAGGGAACCATTACATCACAGTGGCACACCCAAGGCCAACAGCACTATGGGAGAAATTTATGGCCATGGTACTCTCCAAAGCATTCGACACACAGGTTGACCTTGCAAGTTGGGCACCCCCATGATGGCTCAGCACGTTTACCCTTTCTGGCACAGTTTTTGCATCTTGATTTATGCCATTTCACTGGAAAGTGAGAACCATGCTCAAATCTGCTCACAGCCTCTGGGACAGTAATCTCAGTGCATCTTTTCCTCTTTGTGTAACTGGCAAGTAGATGCAAGTCTAGGTTCCTTCGGAACTGTAACTGTGCTGCCGGAATAATACATACAGAGAGTGACAAGTTGCTGATGTCTGATACTTTCACGGAATATAATGAAATCATTGACAATGGCCACATCCCATAAGAACCAGTACAAGTACAGCCACCATTTGTGGGCCTTTCTGGCACTGGGATACTGTGTCCTGAGCTGATCTGCTCTGTCCACCCCATTCATGTAACTGTTGTACATGTTTACAACTGGTGGACATGGCATTGTTTTTTAGTTTC